>NC_143019.1:133882159-134058191 GCF_055824585.1 Amblyomma mixtum
TCACGCCTTGTGTTAAAATGCAACACTCTCTCGCGTTGTGCATTACACATTGTCGTCTTCATCAACTTCCATCTGTGGCGCGAACAGATGAGATCAGCTTAACCTAGATCAGAGCTTAAAGGGGCTGCGAAACACTGCCTGGGGGAATACCGGCTATACTTCAGGTGGGTTCTTTATGTCACACAGATGCTGACTTAAAAAGAATAACAGGAATCGATGCACAGGAACGGGAGTTGGTATTCAATGAAGAAATTTCAAAATACAAGCAAACAAAACGCTGCCTTCAACTCGATTTTGGCGGGGCTTCCCACTCCTATTTCGCTCTCCCAATGACGGCACCTGACGCAACCAATCAAAACAGCCAGCCAGAGCACGTCGCGGAAGTTTGCACTCCACGGTTGCCTGCTCTCTGAGAGACTGGCAGCGTTGTTTCCATGCCAGAGCGCCCCTGGTGGTGTATTTTTATTTTACTTGCTTTGCACGGCTTTTATCTAAGACAAACAAATTGTTTTTGTTGATCTAATATAAAACACAGACAGGTGACAAAATGTGTCTTTATTTATTCACACAATTTGCAGTATATTTACTGTTTGTCCGCTCATCAAGCTCGCGCCAGGTGATGTCATATCCGCTGCTAAAAACCCGCCACTGTGTGGCGACACCATCAGAGCCATGAAGTTGTTTTTGGGAGGACATTAAAATATTAAAAAACCGAATATACGCGGTATTACCGAGGCTAATAGCACCATTATAACTCACTGTATGCAATCAACAGGCAAAACAGTTAACTAAGATTGTGTTTCTGGGCCCTTTTAAAGGTGCCCTGCGACGTAGATAAAGCATGGGGTATTTATCCTTTGTGTGCAGAGTAAGGGACATTGTGAGTCCTGAACGCGCAATGAGATCACCGAAATCATAATATTTGATATTTTAATCTTTTCCAGAAATGCTTGTTTTCAGCCGATGGTGTCGCAACGCGGCGGCCATTTGCGGAAGCGGAAATGAGGTGGCATCCAGATAGGGCGCTGCCTTTCTCATTGGTTGGGCGTCCAGTTTGCATATTGTTCCTTTATACTTGCGAAATGGATCCAAAATATTATGTCTCTGAGTACTGAAAGCTTTTCGCATGCCACGAAAACTGGAAAGAGGCAGGGAAAGCGAACGATAACAAGAATAAAGCTAGGGGCGACACTTTCCATTCCGCTTCAAACCTCCGTGGCGGCCAGCGCTGTTCCAAAAACGTTGGCTCAAACCGGAAAGCGCGCGCGTCGAGACCGGCCGTGATCATACCAAGACGGCAGCGAAAAAAAAAAGCCAGTCGACACACCTTGCCCAAGATTGTGAAGAGAAAGGCCGGACAGGAGACGGGAGTCGAGTTTGGGGGGGAGGGGGCTACTGCCAAAGTTAAAGGGGCCCAGAAACACAATCTTAGTTAACTGTTTTGCCTGTTGATTGCATACAGTGAGTTATAATGGTGCTATTAGCGTCGGTAACACCGCGTATATTCCGTTTTCTAATATTTTAATGTCCCCCCCAAAACAACTTCATGGCTCTGATGGTGTCGCCACACAGTGGCGGGTTTTTAGCAGCGAATATGACATCACCTGGCGCGAGCTTGATGACCGGACAAACAGTAAATATACTGCAAATTGTGTGAATAAATAGAGAAACATTTTGTCACCTGTCTGCGTTTTATATTATATCAACAAAGACAATTTGTTTGTCTTAGATAAAAGCCCTGCTAGGCAAGTAAAATAAAAATACACCACCAGGGGCGCTCTGGCATGGAAACAACGCTGCCAGTCTCACAGAGAGCAGGCAACCATGGAGTACAAACTTCCGCGACGTGCTCTGGCTGGCTGTTTTGATTGGTTGCGCCACGTGCCGTCATTGGGAGAGCGAAATAGGAGTGGGAAGCCCCGCCAAAATCTAGTTGAGGGCAGCGTTTTTTTTGCTTGTATTTTCAAATTTCTTCATTGAATAACTCCCGTTCCTGTGCACCGATTCCTGTAATTCTTTTTGAGTCAGCATCTGTGTGACATAAAGAACCCACCTGAAGTATAGCCGGTATTCCCCCAGGCAGTGTTTCGCAGCCCCTTTAATAGAACTAAGTTCCATGAACGTTGGCTACTGCCGACAGCCTTCCAGTCCGACTAAAAAAAAAAACCTCGGGGAGCTTCCTTTGTTGTTGGTCACCCCTTCCTTGACTACGGCTCTACGGCGTCGCATACACGGGGGGGATTAGGGGGGAAGACGCCGTCAAAATGCGCGGCTGTCTACAGCCCCGAAAGAGCAACTGCAGGCACGCTTCCGCTATAGAGCCTCTCTACTTCCGCTGCGTGTGCGCTAGGCGCGGTTCTGATTGGTAGCGCCCAGTCTCGGCACTGGGTGAGTGAAATGGGCGAGTGAAATGCGTTTTAGTCTGAGCTTTTCATTTCAAATTTTCAGAGTGGAATAACTTTCGTTTGCATGCTCCGATTTCAATAATTCTTTTTGCTCTGGTCTCTGGAAAGCATGATGAATCTATTTAATGATATTAACTGGTACTGAGGAAATCATCGCGGTGCCCCTTTAAGCTGTGTCTAATATCGTCGCCAGACGTGCCGACGACCCAGCAAAGCAACGCCCTGAGTCAACCAGGCTAAACACATGCTTTCAGACGTCTCATTCATTCATTCATTCATTCATTCATTCATTCATTCATTCATTCATTCATTCATTCATTCATTCATTCATTCATTCATTCTGAATTTATTTCAGACAACGGAAAGGTTGTTCAGGGTGACGTGGCAAAAGGCATACATTGCCTGACGAGGCCACGCCGCCCGGATGACAGGCGGCACCGCAGGCTACAAAAATCAACACAAGCAGTACATGATAGAACATACATCCATTATTTTTTTGCACAATATATCAAGACATCCTTAGAAAACAATGGCTTTCGGCGAAAACAAGCACCCCACAATTCGACCATAGCAATATTTACAAAACACAAGTGATAGGCATACGTTTAGCTTTCATCTTTAAAGTTCATTTATGAGCATTGCTTATTTTCCATTTACGTATAGAGGGGTGCTGCGTGCAGTATCCATAATAATAGGGTGTTGATTAATTAAGTAAGGAATTTGCCATCCTAACCTCTGAAAACCATAATTTGTGCGTACACGAGGTGTTTCCATACATTGTTTCTGAAGTTCGTATGTGCTAAGTTTAGTGTGATAGGTGGTTTCGAAGGTTTTTTTGATCTAGTTTGTACTGGCGTAATATTTCTAGGTATAGGTTGTATGTGTGCAGTTTACTTATTTCTAGTATTCCATAGGCCCTAAATAAAGGGCGGCAGCTGTCTACACTGTTTAACTACGTTAAAACCCTACCATTTTTTAGAAGGGCCAACATTTTTAAAAATATGGTTTTTGAGGTAAAGAGAAGCTTTTTGCGCCATAGTAATACCATTGCTGGCGGACGTCAAAAAACAGGCGAATCATGTTAACTAGTGTCGTGATTAATTGAATTCTAATAGTTAACTTTTTAACTATTACTTGCAGGCACCTGATCGCAAATTAGAGATTTGTAGCTGGGCGTTAGTAATAGCCATAACCACGCGCTTGCGGGACGGTGTGAAGCAAACGTCAAATTGCGGCGTTCCTTACGCGCGTACCATGGTGCACTCTGTGCCCCACCCGTGCTGCAGTGCTCCCCGCACCATGCCCCTTCGCTGCTCCAGCGCATGCGGGGCAGAGAACGTCATGTTGTACGTGTGCCACGAAGACTCGCGATTTCATTGACGTCATTCTGTGCCCTTACGCTAGCGCGTGTTTTCGAATGGTGCGATAAATGGCCCAAGTTAGTTGAGCTACACCTGCGAAGGTAATCGCTTTTTCGAAATTCTAAAAACTGGTATGGTTATTACTAACAGCCGGTTACAAATCTGATTGCAATCTAGCGCCTGTTGGTAATAGTTAAAATATTTGAATTTAGTTCACCACTTTACTAGTAAACATGAGTCGCCTGCTTCTTGACGTCGACCAACACTGGTATTACTATGTAGCAAAAGGCTTCTTTTTACCTCAGAAACCTTATTCTAAAAATTTTCTACCTTCTAAAAAATACCGAGCGTGTAACAAGGACACATGAACATGATGCTTCCCTCTGGCCTCATTAATACTGCAGGAGAGGAACTAAAAACAGTTCTTACGATTATTACTATAAATATGTGTAGCTTGTAAACGTACAAATGTACGCTGCAGTTATTGTGAGGAAATTTGTGCACATAGAACGTGGTTTGTCCTTTTGCAAGTAAAAAACTGCGGGAGTTCGTTGAAGTAGGAAAAGCATCTAGCAATTTAATTAAACGCTTCTTGGTTTTATAACCATGGATCACACATCGCTGTGCTGGAGAGAGAGAGTGACGAAAGAGGGCGCAAATAGCTCCCCGAGTCTAAAGCCCCTCGATAATTTGAAAGTAGCGTCTTTCTGTGAACTATGCCGCCGCGCCGCGCACCCTCGCCGATCCTCCTCTCTCACCTCTCCCATCGGCGCTTTTCTCAACGGTGATTGGCTCCGCGGGCGGTCTCCGGGAAAAGCGCGCAGAAAGTTCGCTCTTTGTGTGTTTTCATTTTTCGTCGGCGCCATTTTTTGGCCAGCCGCCGCTGCTACGACCGAGCTCCCTGGCATTGCGCGCTTGCACTTCGCGTTATTCGCGCTCTTTTAGTGCAGCACTATGCCGAGTTGCTGCGCATTTCAGTGCACAAGCCGGCGTGAAAAAGCCTTTGTTCTTTTCGCCATTCCGAGCGGCAAGAAAGACAGCATTAGAAGAAAAAAGCGGCTGCACCACATCGGCCGCAAGAACTTTACCCCGACGAAGACTACCCACCTCTGCGAGCAACTGTGCATTTCTTCCAAGCGACTGTGTAAACTGAAACTGCATGCATGCGCATCACAAAGCCAACAACCTCACTTAATTCACTGATCATTTTGCGTCGTTATGCGTGTTATTGTTGTCCCTTCATGGTTCCACTCAACGTGGTATAATAGCGGCGGCTGATGCATACAATGTGTGTGCATGTGTTAGCAAGTGTGGAAGCAAAAGTGTTGGTATGCGTGGAGCGGTATCCGCGGTGCGGTAAATTTTTCGAACCTTTGCTAATGGTGCACATCGCAGTAATGCGGCGCATGTCCCGAGCGAGATTTAACGTAGATTTTTTTTATGAATGCAACTTGTCTAACGATCTACGCTTATTTGTTGTTTTGCTGAACCGTTACGCTTCTACCAGGTGAGATTATCAATGCCACATTCTCGAAAAAGATCTTATATTGCATTCACATAAATAATTCATTTTTTAATCACTTCAGTGCTTTCCATTGTTACCTGAATGTACTCAAGTATTGTAAATATCCAATGCATGCCATTTTTGTATGTTCATTGCTACAGTTTGTGACCATTTGCTTTAGTTGAGCATGGTCGCGTAGCCTTTTGTTGAATACATCATCCGCTCAAAAACTATAGGCCTACATCTGAGCTGTTTCATTTCCCTAAGTATGTTTTTGTTTTCTGTGTTTTGTTTTGAGGACTGCACCCAACGGGTGACAGATGTCCACAGCTGGCTTATAACGTGGTTTTTATGTATATTTTCAACGAAAAACTACACGACTCATCTGTAATAAACATTGCATCTGAAGAACTGTGTGTCATATTGTGACTGTATTTATACTCAAGACTTATATTAGTCAGGCACTTGCTTCAGTATAGCCTTGACTGTGGCTGACCAAATTGCTAAGACCCTATAACTTTCTCTTGGGTTTTGTCACGGTCGTTGCTATCAGTTTTTTTCTTTCCTAGCGTAACATATCTTTAAGCAGATTTAAAAAGGAATAGAATGTTGGCGGAAAATGCCCAAGTGTGCCAAACTTTGGGGGTGGTCTACCTAAATTTGGAAGCCAACACTGAGTTTCCCATAGTCAAATTAGGTTGGACCTCAATGTTGGTCAAATATGGACGACGTCAAATTTATGGGTTCCAGAGAGACAAATTTTGGGGATAGCCCACCTAATTTTGGAGCTCAAAACTGAATTGGTCATATTAAAATTAGGCTTGACACCAATTTTGATGAAATTCGGACAATGTCAAATTTCGGTGGTTGAGAGGGCCAAATTTTGGGGTGCGGACACTTTCCTTGGATGACGGAAAATCGGTGCGCGGATCTTTGGCTCTCGGCTTCGGCGCGACATCACCTCAAGGTCGCCGACAGCGGGAGCTGAAGTCGCTGCATGCTTAATAGAAAAAAGTTCACATTCGTTTTCAAGACGCCGCGAAAATTCTCAACTACAAAAACGATTAAGCCGTTGCATGTGCACTGCGCGGTGCCAAACTCAGACTGAACCTTAATGAAAAATTTTAGGACGGCCATCGAAGCAAATGCCCCATCTTGTTCCAGCAACCATCTATACTTCTGAAACTCCACTCGTGAACAACTTCATAAACTTCGCGATAATTAGTTCGAAGTGAATCTACATTTAAGTAAACATTGGTATGCTCAAAATATTCAGGAATGTTGAAATATATTGTAAATATTATGCTTCATAGAAGACGGTATTGAAAAGTAAAAAAGAATGTGAGATGTATGCAGCAAGTGGTTTTGTTCGTGCCGCTAGCGCTCGTAATTGGCACTTTCATTGCGCGTACGAGACGCTAATTTATGTGGCTCGTGGTAGTCACGCGTGTCGCATGTCTTTCTCGTGTTTTTATTCAATAACAGAGCGTGGAAAAAGCGCGAACTTAAGAGCGCGCGTATGTGTCAGCCAACTACCCGGACGGCGAGCGAGCGATGGCCAAAAAAGCGTGCCGTGTGCAGCGCACGAAGCCGGCGGGCGAGGATATTCGAGGAGGAAAACGCCGGAGTGGAGGAGAGTGTCGCTACTTTCAAATTATCGAGGGGCTTTACCCGAGTCTAGAGTTACTGCATATGCTACCAAAGGTAGCAGAGTTGCGCGTCTGCTTTCCCTCGCCGCACCGAACGCCATTCGTCGAGAGGTGGTCACATGATTTTCATGATGTCGTGTGTTCTACACTCCGCGGAGAAGCTGACTTCACAGGTGCAGCGCCGAGCGAGCTGTCAGCTCGACGCCTCATGTGAGCCCGCGCTGTCGGCTACATTCATTTGTTTTCCGTGCACACCTGTGGCGTCAGGTTTGGTGTTCTGAAGTGGCAGTGACGGATGCACTCGTCAGCTATGACTGGGTGCAGTGCGCCAAACTGCAGCAATCGCACGGGAAACGGCAAAGCGTTTTACGCAGTGCCATGTGGAAGGTCGGCGGCCGAAGTGCGTCGGCGTCTCAAGTTGCTCTTGAGAATGAACCTCTCCTGTTTGCGGCTTTGAAAGGCTTAAAGTACTGATTAATAAATAAAATTTTCTAACATGTTTCACGATCTACCAGTGCCATCACAACCAACATTTGCCTGTTTCGAGAGCGAAATCAGAATTGTATTGGTAAAAACATTTTTCATCTGTCGACATTTATTTACCTTGAACAAATCTCTAGTTTTTTTTCTAACTTACACACATTATCAAATAAGGAACAGGCAACGAAAATCTTGTTTGTCTATATCTTTCACTTAGTGTCCTTTTATGGATACTAGTTTGAGCTTATACCTGTCCCTCGAAGCAGTATCTGTAGCATATCACTGCATTAAAATTGTGCAGAATTTACAGTCTGCATCTGCAACTCTTTGGCCCTTCACTAGGGCAGGCTCTGCTTACTCTACTGCTGCTTCGAGCCTTCTGTAGTGATGGTTCGAGGTGAAATATAAGGGACAATGAATGTTCAAGAAGCAAATTCCATGCAAAGTTTTGCAACATTTCGATGCCAGTCTCACCTGCATAAACATTTAATTTGCCTATGCAGCCGCTGCGGTGGCTTAGTGGTTATAGCTCTCGGCTGCTGACCCGAATGACGCGGGTTCGATCGTGGCCGCGGCTGTCGAATTTCGATGGAGCCGAAATTCTAGAGGCCATGTACTGTTCCCTGTCATAGCCTGAGTCGCTTTGGGCAGTTAAACCCCCCTAAACCATTTGTCTGCCTACGCTATAAAGTATTGTTCTTAGTAAAAATGCCCTTAAAAACCATCTAAAAAAGGATTAAGTGAGAGATGTGAGGATAGGATAGGCAAAAATGGCATGTAAACAAGTGTCGCAAATCTGATGCCGCGAATAATTTCAGCTAGAAGACAGCAAATCAGCCTATAACCCCGGCTTTAAAAA
Source organism: Amblyomma mixtum (assembly GCF_055824585.1). Taxonomy (NCBI): domain Eukaryota; kingdom Metazoa; phylum Arthropoda; class Arachnida; order Ixodida; family Ixodidae; genus Amblyomma; species Amblyomma mixtum. The sequence continues at coordinate 133,890,418 of NC_143019.1, forward strand.
AATACAGGAGTCGCGAAATGTTTTGATACTGCGAACTAAGCCGAATCTACGAAGAAGGAGTACAAAAATGCAAAGCGCAACATTAAATTAGTTTTTCCGAGCAGTAAGGATGAAGCAGGCACGAAAACCTACCACAGTAATCAACAACTATTGCAATTTAATAACTAAGGTGAAACGATAGTGCTTTTCGATAAAAAATGAGGAAAGTTAAATAAGATCTACGTGTAAGAGTACTTTCAAGGTCCTTTAAAGATCCGAACTATCACTGCATTTAGCAACGGGGTACATTTTGTGAAATGTGTTGGGCAAGCAATTGAGTGTTAATTTTTTCGTTATGTAAGACTCGCCTCGTTCAATGCATTCCCGTTGCTTTAGTCTGCTTGCCTACAACAAGTTGCACAATTATTTTAATGTGGTTCTAGAGAGATGCGTTTTCGTATTTTCCGCGTATAACTCGTACAGAACACGCGGCGGTGCTAGTTGTGGAAAAAAGTAGTTCATCGCTATACTCTTTTTGTTCTTAAGACGTGCACGCAGGAAGGCAGGATGGGACAGACGCTGTTTCATCTGGAACGGAACTGCTTGTTCTTCTGAAATTACTAGTTCCAGAAAGAAAAAAAAATCTCGCAGGCCGTTTCCAGTCTTTTTTCGTCAGTTTGTCATGATTACGATTTGCTGTTAACCTTTGGCGATTTTTTTTTCGTGCTGTATGCACACCCTGGGCAAATCACAGATTAGTTTTCAGCGTTACGTTTAGAAACTTGTCATCAAGTCAATCTATTTAAAGGAGAAAAAAAAAAGCCCAAGCGCCCTACACAGCGAGCTACGCAGCCCCTGTACGTACGAGAAGTGGCTTTCCCGCACAGATTGGAACATGATGGCGGACCTTCGCGCAACTCTGCTCCCTGCGGGAGCATATACAGGAACTCTACCCGAGTCAAGCACGCCAGTCGGGCAGAAAGATAACTAAAGAGGTGAAGCCGACTGCATAAATGAATCGTGATGCAAAAAAGGTGAAACTCTGATATTCAAGACTTCACGGTGGGCGAGGTGTGTTGCGGCGCAGTATATGTGTATGACTTCGAAGCTTGAGTTTGGAAGGGCTCCTAAAATTTCTTTAAGAAGTTGCTGTCTCTGGGAGTAAAAAGAATCTTTCCAACTCGGTTCTTTGTTTATCCTTCGCACTTTTAAGGGCACCTATGCATTTAATTATTTTTTTCTCATCTTGAAGATTGTTGACGTTTGCTTTTATTCATACAGATCATCAATGTGAGTTAGAAATATAAGGTTTAAACAGTGCCATTCGAAGTATTATGAAGTATAGAGATCGAGTCGGTACCTATCTGACCCAAGACTTAGGAATGAGTGCAAAACGCTTGGCGCGTAGATGCTTCAACGCTAGCTCAACTAGGTGTGAGAGTTTAGAGTTTACTGCAAAGAAAGAATATGCAGTCTCAATCTGCTTTTACTTTGGCGAAAATTCAGGCCCCCAAAGACAGGGATGGGCCCCAAGAACGAGGCCGGGTAGATAGTGAGCTAGTTGTTGGGAGAAAGAAAAGACAGCATTTATGTTCTGTCCGGAAGAAAGGGATCGTGCAGTTGGCTGTCGCGATTACGAGAACAAAAATGACTATGGAGACGCTTCAGTGACCTTACGAGTGGAATGCAGTAGTATTGTCGCAACATCTGTGTGTTTGCGCCAGTTCTTCACAATTTTTTTTGTTCGAGATGTTTGCCATTAGGCATAATGTAAAAGGGAAAGAAAGTTATAAGAAGGAGTGTAAACAATTGTCAATTGCAACTGTCAGTCCATCAACCGCCATAATGTGACTACTAGCTGAGTAGCAGCTATCTGCTGCGCTTTGACAGTGCCCACTGTTGCATATGTGACATTTTTAGTCAGATTTTGATTTCGATTCTCTATCTAGGTTGCTGCCTAGAAACTAGGTTATTCACAACCCGGTGGGCATGGCGTGATCACGTCATAAGGTCACGTGACCTCTCTCGATGAATCAGGGTAGCCCATCGGACCAACTTGTGGTGGCGTCACAATGTCACCTGACCTCTCTTAAAGATGGCGAAGAGGAATCTGAACTCGTCTTTTTGCCGCGGAAACTCGATCTACACGTTCCTAGCATTCTTAGAAACGTCGACTTATTGCCCTGTGTGGCCGATTTCCCTAACTATATCGGATTAACGTCCGGCTCCCGCCTTTTTTTTTAATTCTCCGCGTACGGTGGGCGCAGTCGACCCACGCGTGGAGTGCCTTTCAGCCAGCTCCGTGGAGGCTTTGCTGTCGCTTTATTTTGTTTTTTAGGTTTCCGTGAATAAATAGTTTCATTCGCAGATAATGTAGCCGCAAAATAAGCCCGCAGAAATAAAAATACGCGCGGACTATTTGCTGTCGCGTATTACTACGGGTTACTCTGCCGATGGCAGAGCGGCAAGCCTCCACGGAGCTGGCTTAAAGGCACTCCACGCGTTGGTCGACTCCGCCCACCGTACGCGGAGAATAAAAAAAAAAAGGCGGGAACCGGACATTAATCCGATTTAATTAGGGAAATTGGCCACACAGGGCAATAAGTTGCAGTTTCTAAGAATGCTCGGAACGTGTAGATTGAGTTCCCGTGGCAAAAAGACGAGTTCAGATTCATCTTTTTAAGAAATAAACTTTCCAAAGCTCCCCCTCAGGTTAAACTTCTCGCGTTTAACTCACTAATCAGGCCTAAGCTCGAATATGCATGCGTGGTGTGGGATCCTTATACTAATACTAATATTAAGAAAATTGAAAGAATCCAAAGAAAAGCCATAAGATTTATTTATTCTAAATTTTCACCTTTTGATTCTCCGTCTGAGCTAATGAAATCTAACCGTATCCAACCTCTTGAGGTAAGAAGAAAAAATATTCGACGAGAATTTCTTTCCTTGCTCATAAATAACAAACTGGCTCTTGATCCTGCACCCTATTTATCGTTTTTAGCTACACGCATCACACGTCACCATCATCCCGGTTCACTTACCCCGTACTTTGCTAGAACTGACACTTTTAAATTTTCCTTTTTCCCGCGTACCATCAGTGAGTGGAATTCTCTGACATGATAAAATGTAAGCGCATAGTCATCCTGCATGCCTTTTTTATTTTTATTTTTATTTTTAGTTTTTCTTTCTATTTTACTTGTTATTTCTTTTTATTTTACTTGTTACCCGTGTATCTGTGTTATCTTGTTCTGCTTGGATCTGTAAGATGATCTGCAGTATGAAATAAATAAATAAAATAATAAATAAATCTTCACTGCACCTTTAACCAATCAGCGAATTTTGCCTCGGACATTACCGGGTTTTGGTGTGACGGCAAGTTTATAATGCTGTCGTATTAAAGAATGTTCCATCTGCGGACCTCGTTAGAAATACGCCTCCCTCTCTTTCCTACCATCTTTTCAGAGGCCTCAGTTTAATAATTCATATCGATGGTACTGCGGTCCCCATTGCCGTATACCACTGTAAGATATACTCGTTGCCGGGAGCCTCTGTGTTGGTTGCCCGACTCCAAACAACCTACATTAGTTGTGAAATCTCTCTCAGAAATGCGAGCATCAAATAACGACAAAATGAACACACGAGCCGTTCTTTCCACGAGAAAAATGGAGGCCTTTGACTTACAAGGCCGTACGAAGGCGGAAAAGGTGCCTTCCATCACCGTCGTGATGTAATAGCGGGTACTTGACAGTCATCATCATCATCATCGTCATCAGCCTGACGATGTCCACTGCAGGGCAAAGGCCTCTCCCATATGTCTCTCCAATTAACCCTGTCCTTCGCCAGTTGCGGCCACCGTATCCCCGCAAACTTCCTATTCTTATCCGCCCACCTAAGTTTCTGCCGCCCCCTACTACGTTTGAGTTCTCTTGGGATCCACTCCGTTACCCTCAAGGACCAGCGGTTACTATCTTGCCTTCGCATTACATGCCCTGCCCAAGCCCACTTCTTCCTCTTGATTTAGACAAAGATGTCATTAACCCGCGTTTGTTCCCTCACTCACTCCGCCCTCTTCCGATCTCTTAACGTTACACCTGTCATTTTTCTGTCCATAGCTCGCTGCGTTGAGCTTAACTTAAGCTGAACCCTCTTTGCTAGCCTCCACGTTTCTGCCCCATAGGTGAGTGCCGGCAGTATGCATTAACAAAGACAACTTCGAAGAAAAAGCTCAAGTGTATAGTTTACTTGATATGATAAAAGCCTTTCGAGAAAAGTGAAGCGTTTGATGAGTACTCTGTTGGAAAATAGCTGCCAACGTTGCGTGCTCTTATGGGCTGCGCAAATGTGCGCGAGAGTGATTCGCTCACTGAGCTTGTTGCCTGTTGTGTTGTTTGTAAAAAGCATGTCAGCATATGCAGCATTGCGTCGTAGAGGCATATGCAGTTGAATGGCTGGCGGTTACTTACGTCGACCAGGAGGCCAATTATCGTCTGGGGTATGAAGACTCCTTTCTCCTGCGTCCGAAACAGAAAGAGACGATTCAGTAGCTTTCCTCGCCAGTCAGGCGTGATTCTGTGCTTTTACCAAAGGTCTGCGGACATATCGTAACGCTCAGAGTGCCGCTTCTCTCGGCTAAACCGCTGACTTCCTCGCGCTCAAACTGCATACAGCGGTGGAACTTGGCGGAAATTTTTTGCTGTACACTGCCGTTGGGCTGGGTATTTGCTTTATTTGGCGAGGATTAGTGGAAGTCCACGTCGTGTGCGACGATGCCGGAGCAAGAAAGACGTTTTCATGAAGAAGAGAGCAACCGTAAAAATGCAGCACAGTATCACTAACAGTACTGACGCTGGCATTCTTCAACAAGATCTTAATCGAATCCAAACTTGGTGCAAACGTTGGTTAATGTCTCTCAATATTTCCAAAACATGTTTGATTTCGTTCCATAGTCGGCAGATGCATACACCTTTTAAATACACTCTTTTTGGTTCAGAAGTGTCGCCTGTCTCTTTCTGTAAGTACTTGAGTATATCTGTAACGCAAAACCTAACATGGTCATCTCATATCATGAACATCGCTAACGAGGCTGATCGTACCCTTGGTTTCGTACGGCGCAATCTACGATTTGCCACCCCATCCATCAAATCATTAGCATACATAACTTTTGTCTGTCCTAAACTACAATATGCTTCAGCAATATGGGATCCTCACCAGTCTAACCTCTCTTTAACCTTAGAAAAAATACAAATTCGGGCTATCCGCTTTATTTAGTCGATTATTCATACTACACTAGTGTGTCTGCTTTAAAATCTAGAGCCAACTTACCCAGCCTTGAAACACGGCGAAAAATTTCTCGATTGTGCCTCTTTCACATGTTTTATCTTTCATCTTTAGGAGAATCAGTCATATCACCTGCTTATCGTCTCTCAAGCCGTATTAATCACCATAAGGCCGTCTACGCTCCCACCGCAAGAACTATACCGCTCATTCTCGATCTTTTTTCGTCACGTCATCCTGGGACTGGAATGATCTACCACAGGACGCCGTGCATCACATCCATTTTAAGAACGCTTTCAAGACCATTGTTGTTTAACTGTCATGCCCATCCCTCATGTAATGCCGCATACCAGGGGCCTTCGAGGTATCAAATAAAAAAAGGAACAAAAAATTTAGAAGTGATGAAACTGGGAGAGGTCTTCAACAAAAACAACGTCTACGATTACGTTTACCGCTGAGCTTCGCGACTTACGCAGCAGTGTCAGCGTAGTTCGTTTATAATGCATTAGCATTAGGAGGGTCTGTATAAGCGGGCTACGAACTTAGAATGCTATCTCAGATATAACGCCCCTTTTTGAGTCAATCTCGGATATAATGAACCTTAGTATGCCACCTTGGATATAACGATCTTTAGCATGTTAACCTGAGTTATCAGGAGTGTAGGATGGGGGGTTAGTGGGCATGACATAATGAAACATAAAATTGCGGGAAGCACAGGACAGAGGTAGATAGGACGAGCGCAGTACTGTCTACCTCTGTTCTTTCCTTCGCGCAATTTTACGTTTCATTAAACCTTGGATATACTAGCCGAACTTATATCCGTATGCCACCTCGGATATAACGAACTTTCGTGTCTGGACCTTGGCTGTAACGAACTTGTTGAGCTGACCTCAGATATAACAAACCCAAGTATTGTCGAACTCGGATATAACGAGCATTTGGCTGCTGAAGCATTACAACGACCCACCGAGGATCGCCTAAGCATTTTTTTTTATGTTTGTAGCGCAGCTTTTCCTTCGCTGTCAGGAGAGGTTCAATGAAACTTTCAACTCCCGTACTGGTGCAATAACTCGGTTTCCTGTTTTCTGTAGAATGCATGCAGCCTGCATCGACGTAACGCATTGCGATATGGATTATCAAAGCCTATGTTTATTTTATCGCTCAACGTTAGACGTTGTCTTTTCCATTGCGATAAGGAACACAAACTCATGTGCACAAAATTAACAAATATATAGCCTATGCAAGCCGTGATTTGGGTGCGCGCCAATAGCCTCAGGCGCCATGTATACTCGAAATTACCCAGGGCGTTATATAACGTGATGATATACTAGAAGCAAGCGCATTTTATTTTGTTGATGCGACTGCATATATTGGACGCTGCATATCGAGGTAAAACTTGTCAGGCTAGTTTGTTCATTATAGACGCGAATATCTGCGCGAACAAGACACGGACGCCGAAGAGGCAAAGACGCACACTGCCTTTGTGTTTTCACATCTGTGGGCAGAAGTCGCTTCTGTACAAAAAAGTTCTGTGAAACCGTTCCTCTAGAAATGCTCAGCGTACATTTTCATCTTACACGTAATGTATTCGTGATACTGTCACGTCTTCCAGGAGGTACAGCGGCGATGAGCTGTCGAAAGAAAAGAAAGTAACATTTTTATTCACTTCGATACTACGTAACGCTTACGCGCTGCGATACGAAACCTAACCGTGACGCAGCCCGTGGGATACCTTTTTCGATATAACTTACATAGCAATTGCGGTTAGACCGTATTCACTCTCAGATCTGGCGGGTGGCAGGAGGCTCCAGCGTAGCACCCCTGTGCTCCGTCAGCCGCCATGCTGTTGCGAGGTTCGAAAGTAAAAGCTCAAATTGAGGGCTGCTCGCTGCCCTAAAGACGCTGCACAAAGGGAGGTAGGGAGGGGGCAGCCCAGCCCGCTTATCTAACAGGTACAGTCTCTGTCAAAAGTAACCAGGCTGCACGTTTTTTCTTCTCAGTCATATATTAACGCTATTATGCCAGCCCTCAAGCTCTAAATCGCTGTATGGTAAGAAGAACCCCTTTTCTCACCTTCAAATAACTTTTTGATCTTTAGGGAAGCCGTGAGGGCTCTGTTATGCGAATGAGAAGCAAACCATGCAGCCTGGTTACTTTTGACAAAGACTGTACGTGGTAGGGTAGTGACAAGAGCCCCCTCCGCCACGCCTTTGGGCGGGTTCGTTATTGAACTTTCCGGACTCGCTACTCGCTGGTGTGGCTTCGATCCTATGCGACCGCCATGTTGTTGCGCGCTACGGTTGCCTGCATGAGGTCTATAGCAGGTTTGGTTTGGGTTATGGTTTATGGGGGTTTAAGGTCCCAAAGCGACTCAGGCTACGAGGGACGCCGTAGTGAAGGGCTCCGGAAATTTCGACCACCTGGGGTTCTTCAACGCGCACTGACATCGCACATTACACGGGCCTCTAGAATTTCGCCTCAATCGAAATTCGACCGCCGTGGCCGGGATCGAACCTGCGTCTTTCGGGTCAGCAGCAGAGCGCCATAACCACTGATCGAGCCACCGCAGCGGCTAGGTCTAGAGCAGGACGTTCCTACGTCCGCCGCTGTGGTCGAGGGACACGGCAGTGGACAAAATGTGTCGACGCACTATCCGAAGCCATTTCTGTAATGGGTTCAGAACTTATAAACAATATAAACCAATTCTGATGATTTCTTTCCGCGTTCTTGAGGAGCCCATATATACTACATTGTTCCACATTACGACCTGTCGAAGAGGAATGCGTTCTGGAGAAGGGGAGAAAGGAGAGAGTGACGCATTACAGGTCGCAGAACACTTGTTAAAAGACGCCGGCCTTTTGATTAATGATGATCCGAAGAAGGTCGAATAAGCTGTACTGACGTACCATGACGCGACGTTTGTTCGCTACTATGTCATCAGACTGTAGGTTGCCGTTCACCCCATACACAGGGGATACACATTTACAGTGGCTGAGCGTTATTACGTACTCCAAAATCAAAGACGTGGCCCATGTCGTTGTGTTCAGTGTTAAAAAGTTGGAAAGGGGCATGAGGACTACCACGAATCTGTGAATGTAAAGTAGAGAAAGATCAATTCTGCATATGTGGGAATTAACCCATTAAGCTATCGCGTCATACCGTCACGGCGGAGCTAAAGTGTTCCCTTCAATTTTTTGGTCCCAAATCTTCGAGGTGTTCGCCGGTAAGCAGGTGTACGCCAACCTAGCCCTTATACCACCGTGGGCGCCAATTTGCTGCGAAGATTAAATTAATTAATTAATTTGATTAATTTGCGGCTGAGCGACGCGAAGATTAAATGATGGGTGCTTATGGGGAGCATTCATCGAAAGGAAAGAAGAGGGGTCGTCGGCCCCTTTTATACTTGAGCCTCATTTCCAGATTAGCTGCATTCTTTCTTCAGCTGCCAGAGAAATGATTCCTCGCTGGTCTGGCTGGTTTGGTTGGTTTATGGGGTTTAACGTGCCAAAGCGACTAAGCTATGAGAGACGCCGTAGTGAAGGGCTCCGGAAATTTCGACCACCTGGGGTTTCTTAACGTGCACTGACATCGCACAGCACACGGGCCTCTAGAATTTCTTCTCCAAAGAGATTCAACCACCGCGGCCGGGATCGAACCCGCGTCTTTCGGGTCATCAGCCGAGCAACATAACCACTGAGACACCGCGGCGGCTCCTCGCTGGTCTCTGGCAGTGGATCACGTGACCCAGCCTCGAGTTTTCAGAACAAAGCTTCACTTTGGGCCGACGTGCGACGATTTCAAGCATCTCTACGCTCGATTTAATGGGCCCACAAGTGGGTTGCGGTGTCCGGCTGTGTATAAGAGTGGGTATGGCTCGAGGCTGACTTTTTTATACGAAGGGATAGATGGGTGCGGAGTCACTTCGAAATGCAAACTAGATATCACGGAATAGATTCAAAATCGTCTCTCATGGCTGCAAACAACATTTCGACATTTGGATGTAGAAGGATGCTTTCCATACTGCGGCTCCTGTTTCTGCTCTGCAACCGCCAACTAAGTATCCATTTACAATTGCTCATTCACCCATGTGCGGTGTGTCAAACTCGGCATAGGTATTTTAACAATCTAGACTCATTTTTTCCACGTAAGTAACACTTTTAAGCACTGGTTTTTTTCGAGGCAACATATCCTAGTAGAATGATCCACTTCCAATAAATATCTTTTCCACTGATGATGCACCTATTTTTGAAGAATCTGTACCAATAGCCCCGTGTTGAATTTCCGCTTTGCTGTTTGCTGATTCCTTTTCCTCTTTGCTATACTGCGTGTTTCCAATGCATTGATATTCATTCTATATTTTTTTTTGTCGTTTCCTCGTGGGGGCGCTGAATTGCATTTATTCTGACCTGTATTGTCCTCCTGTTTGGTCTTCAGTAACTGCAATGCATTTTAAATAAGTTATAAAGGGAATAAATCTGCAGATCCGTGCGGCCGACAGTGGCAACATGCCGAAGAGGACGAAGCTGTGGGCGCGTGCAAAGGAGAACGCTGGTTGGCGCAATAGAGAACGCTCTGGACCTCGGCCTCGGCCGGACGCTGCCGCCGCCGCTCTGCCCTTGTCATCTCTTCGGCAGCCTTTAGATAAACGTGGCCGCGGTTGCCTCTTGGGCGACCTCCACATAGACTTCCACAACGTGGTGACCCGGACGTGATGGACGGCATGTTGCCATTGTCGGCCGCGCGAAAAGTTTGCGGGAATACGGTGGCCGCAACTGGCGAAGAACAGGGTTAATTGGAGAGTCATGGGAGAGGCCTTTGCCCTGCAGTGGGCGTAGTCAGACAGATGATGATGATGATGATGATGATGCAGGTAGAGCGATAGTAAGGTAATTCTTAAAATTTAGACGATTATAAATGCACTTGGGAAGTTTGGAACTATCACGAATAAGGGGCTGCGGTCGCTATTAGCCATGGCGTCCGAAGAAACAGTCAATGGTGAAGACTGTGAAGGATGTGGCGGAAAACAATCTATAAGAGGTGCAGGTCCTAGCGCTAAACTGGAGCAACTCTTGCAGGTGTCTTCTCGGGTCGCTAGACGCTAGACACATGCATAATTTGCTTTAAGGGAATCACGCAATCCCAGTGGTACTGATTCCTGGAATTGTGTGAGCTGATTTACGACTTGTCTGTCATGCCAGCGAGGCAATGATGTGAGCTTTCGCATCAGACATTCTGCTGTACAATGAATACTACTTGTTGTTTGTTTCGTGAATAGACTGTTTCTCGCGCAGGTACTATCGTACTTACCTTTTCTGCGAGTTTTCCAACGACACTTGGACTCTAGAAGGAAATTGAAAACATTGAAACTTCGTAAAAGAGAAAAAAGGCATTCAGATTTCCTTGTGATTTTGTAAATCGTAAATTTTGGCGTTTGTCGTCTCAAAGCATCACATGGTATGGAGGATGTCGTAGTGGAGGTCTCCGGATTAGTTTAGACCACCTGGGTTTATTTAACGTGCACGGAAATCAAACAACACACGGTAGTTTTTGTACTTCGCCTCCATCGAAGTACATCCGCCGATGCCGGGTTCGTTTTGGTTTATTGGTTTATTGGGGTTTAACGGCCCAAAGCAACTGAGGCTATGAGGCATGCCGCAGTGGAGGGCTCCGGAAATTTCCACCACCTGGGGCTCCTCACCTTGCACAGATATCGTACAGCGGACGGGCCTCTAGCATTTCTTTTCTACCGAAATGTCTCCCATCGATGGAGGCATTTCACCGACCGCCGCGACCGGTATCGAACCCGCGCCTTTCGGGTTAGCAGCCGAGCGCCATAACCACTGAGCCACCGCGGCGGCTAAAAGACGATAAGCCGCGTGTGTTTGTTAATCACGTACTGTTACTTTGTGTGAGCTCAGCCATATGTCTTGCCTCTTGCGCAGCAGCCTGGCTCCTTTCCGTTATATGTCTGTGCTTTTGAAGCATGCCTGCTGTTCTTCTTTATGTCTGCTCTGGCTTTTTGGCGATAAAGCATTTTTTTTTTGCTCTCGAACATTCACAGCAGTCTCCTCTCCCGTAGTTTGTAGTGCGACCAGCCTCCAGAGTTACGCGTTGTTTTTCGGCCTTAGACGCGATGAAAGTGAATGTGGGTTGTTGATTGTGGGGTTTAACGTTCCGAAGCGATGCGGATATGAGGGACGCCCTAGTGGAAGGATCGAGATTAATTTCGACCACCTGTGATTCATTAGCATGCGCTTTTATCGCACAGCACACGGACGCATTTGTATTACGCATCCATTGAAATACGGCTGCTGCGGACGGTATCGAACGCGCGACCTTGGGATCAGTATAGTGCAACCCCAACGCCACTATGCCACCATGGCGGGTCAAGCGATGAAAATGTTTTATTCTTGCGATGGTAGCTTTTCCTGACTGTCAAGTTTTCTATTTGAGCCTGGTGGGTCGCGACTATGCGGCATCAACGGATGCGGCTGCCATGAAAACAGAAGCACAGGCTACGATTTGCGTACGCCTGTGTTCGGGCAGTATCCCAACAAACCATAAACTTCTTGTGTTCACCATAAGCATTTATTTCTACCTGAAGAATTGTCGCGTACGTGTTTGTAACACATGTCAGTCTGGCACGTTTGCAAAACAGAACCAATGGGGATATGTTCCACAACGGTAAGGAATAAAGACTTACACATCTCCAGGTGTCTGCCATTTATCAATGCAGCCTTACAACCTGTCCAACCAACGAAAAGATGCATGCGCGCGTGACCATTATGAATCAACTTACGTGCAGGGATCCCTTTTTTCCGGAGTTGTAGAACTGAAACGAGAAAAAATAATTGAAACATACTACATTGCTGATAAGAAGGTTTCAGTTTAAATGTACATACAGTCTTTCTCAAAACTATTAAGCGCAAGGGTTTTCGTACTAAACCGCATTTTGCTGCTTTTTTGCAGCCTTGCAAGTTCTGAGCACTGGTGGGTAGAAGACGGGGATTCTCACCTTCGACACATGTGGAACGCTGGCCATTCGAAACGAGTCACACAGCTGATGGGCTGTATATTTTTGACAAAGACTGTACATCGGCAGTGCATAAAGTCGGACGTTCAGATGACATACAAAATTATCGCAAAAACGGGGCATAGTAGCGTCTTGTCCGTTTTTGTTCGTTCAATATCTGCACTTGTTAAATACGATATGTACAGTCTTTGCCAAAAGTTTACAGCCCAAGGGGTCTACTGCTGAGCCCTGCAGCGCGGCTCCTCTTGCATGCTGAGGGACCCTAACCTCACGAAGGCGGGAGCAACTAGCGTTCTAAGCTTAGGACTGTCAAACGTGCAAAAGGGCCCCGTGCTACGCGGCTTCGAAGAAAATCCCTTGGGCTGTACATTTTTGACAATGAAAGCACATCGGTTGCCTTCTGTCAAAAGTATCTTTTTATGCTTCTGCTTCTTATTCTCATGCTTTCATCAACTGACATGGTTGAAGAGCGTGAAACTGGGATACTAATTTCGCCCTAATCGGAGTGCTGTCCGTCTTTCAGAAGTACCCATGCTAAAACTGAAAAGATAACCGATGAATTCGGCAAATGTTGATCACATTCTATGTCTAAAGGACGTTCAACGTGTTATAGAACCTGTTTACAATTTGAGAACCTTTGCTAAAGGTGCAGAACCCGTGTGTGGTTAGACGTTGTAGGTTTATTCCTGCAGGAAGAAAATATCTGGGATATCTAATTTATCGTATTACATGCGTCAAAAAGACATCTAGGTCTCCTGCTAATGATGGCATGAGTGGTACCATTCTTAATGGTCTTGATGTTGTGGTATGCACGCATCGGCGAATCTGGTCGCCGCAGTCGCCTACGTTGAAACACTTGTTGATGTTCTGTAGTCTAACAGCTATACACCAGAAGGACACTTGATAGGTTAACAGATTGAAAGACCATATATCACGAGGAGGAAATGGGCTTGGGCGGGGCATGTAATGCGAAGGCAAGATAACCGCTGGTCCTTAAGGGTAACGGAGTGGATTCCAAGAGAAGGCAAACGTAGCAGGGGGCGGCAGAAAGTTAGATGGGCAGATCAGATGAATTGCTTGTGGGGATACGGTGGCCGCAACTGGCAAAGGACAGGATTAAATTGGAGAGACATGGGAGTGGCCTTTGCCCTGCAGTGGGCGTAGTCAGGCTGATGATGATGATGATTAAGCCCATGTCTGCGGTACCAGAATACCTGGTAGGCCGGAAGGAGCATCAATGCCATGGCGAAGGTGTGACTCGCATGGCGCGAAGACGTTTTCCTTCCAGGCACCGTCGCGCCTTGTACGCAAAGCTTCTGGTGTGTATATTGCAGCTGGCTTCTTATGACCGATGCTACAGCCTAGCGCTGCCAAGCACAGCTTCCTTGGGGGTACGGCATAATTTTCATCGCCTGGGCTTGAACCAGAAACGCAGCCTGCAGGCGCCTACATTGCGAATCTCAGGAGACTCGCAGCCGGAGGCACCGCTTTTAGTAGGAGTCCAGTTGGGAGACGGAGAAAAAGGACAAAAACTGCGACAGAGGGTTCGGTCGACGTAGGATGCGGGCGCCACATACTGCGTGGTGCTCCCGAAATGAGATAATTGCACTGTGCGCTGGGGGCACTGGACTTGGAATTGGCCGCCTTTTGAGGGACTGCTGGGGGCACAAGCACCTGTCAGGCTGAGAAAACGTTTTCGTCCACGCATGTTCAGAACGCCAGAGCGCCACATAGGCTTAGATTCATTCTTCGAGGTCTGGAAACTCACGAGAGCCCTGAATTTTTTTATTTATAAAAAAAAAACCTAACACATCTTTTTAGAGCATTATAGAGCAGTAGGCTTAGGTAGGAGCTGCGCCTTACACGCTAATTCTTGTGACAAGATTCCTGCCACCAGATTAACTATATTTGCTGAGACTGTGTTTCTATCGTTTAGACACAATTGAGACAGCGTGCAGCTTTTTCGGAGTAAAAGTGTGCATGCATATACCATCAGGTCGATAATAAGAAACACCGTCATGACGAATGCGTTTTGCTATTCTTGCGCTCTGAATGCGTTTTTGGTCCTTCAGCCACCTCTTTTGGCGCAAGCAGTCTACTTTAAAAGCACATGCATGTTTTCAGCATTTACGTGGCTTTCAGCTGCCTAGGTTTCAGATGTGGTGGAGCTTTGTAGTGCTGCTTCGCCGAAAACTCAATGTCAAGGTTGTTTCGAAACGTCAGAAGAACTACATTGTGTTCATAATCGCACGTACTTACCGAATACAAGGAAAGACCGGCCATGATTGCTTCAACAACAATTCTTACTTTCATGCCTAATATGAAATTTCCCACAAGCGTCCTGCTGTTCTGAAAGAAATGTAACAAAACGCAGCTTAAGAGTCACGTTGCGTCACCTGACCTCTTAATCTTTTATCTTAGATCTGAGAAATGTTCTGATTGATTAAGCTTGGCCTCTGCTTTTTTTCTGCTCCATCTTATTCTAGTCATCGTGTTAACTTTGATTGTCATGGTAAACATTGGTAAGCGGCTGTGTTTTTTTCTCCTCTGTCTGCAGCCGAATTTATAATGCAAATATTTTAACGTGCCATAAACCACACAAGACAACGAGATAGGGCGTCTGTGAAACTTCGATATCATTGCATAAGGCCAGGAAAAAGTTTTTTGAGCGTTGCTTATCACGAGGCGCTCTGTTCCTTGTCTTTGCTTGCGTGGGTGTGTTTTTCGGCGCCTTTAAATGTATACAATGAGCAGCTACCTACTCGACCAACAAGAAGGTCTGTTATGAATTTATATTGTCATCTGGGCTCACATATTGTTTCTTTCCCTGCCCCTTACACTAACGCCCTTAAAAGCAGTGTGGCTACATGAATGGATGACTGATTGAATAAATAAATAAATGAACGATTGTTTATGTTTATGGGGTTTAACGTCCCAAAGCGACTAAGGCTATGAGAGACGCCGTAGTGGAGGGCTCCGGAAATTTCGGCCACCTGGGGTTCTTTAACGTGCACTGACATCGCAGAGTACACGGGCCTCTAGAATTTCTCCTCTAAAGAAATTCCAGCCGCCGCGGCCGGGATCGAACCCGCGTCTTTCGGGTCAGCAGCCTAGCACCATAACCGCTGAGCCACCGCGGCGGCATATATATAAATGAATGAATAAATGCGTAAATAAATACAAAACCGAATAATTTATTTAAGATACCGGGGAAACACATCTATCGGTTGTGTAGGTATTTCAGGCAAGCTTTAACTGATTCGCAAATATAGGTTTCTTGAGGTAAAAATATGGCTTTTTCCGCATAGTATTACCAGTGTTGGCGGACACCAGAAAACCGGTGAATCGTCTTAAGTAGTAAGCTGGTTAACTATTTTTAATAATTAACTTCTTAACTATAAGAGTTAGGCGCCTGGTTACAATTAGAGTTTTGCAGCCACCCATTACTTATAGCGAAATTAGTTTTTATAATTTTGAAAACGTCATCACCCTTGGCTTTGTGGCTGGAAAAAATCTGGCTTTTTTGACTAGTTACGTGCACTGGATATGTTGTTTTGGCTGCATGCTTTTCGAAAGCGCATGTATTGCAGCACGATGTAGCCAAATTTTGTCGAGCCACAGCGCCCAGGATAATCCCGTTTTCGAAGCTCTAAAAACTGATGTGGTTAATACTAATGACCAGCTACAAATCTCTAATTGAGACCAGTTACCTAGCTATGAAAGTTCAAAAGTAGATTATCAGAAATTAGTCAACCAGCTTACTACTTAAGACATCCCGGCCGCGATTGACGGTAGAATTCGGTTGGAGGCGAAATTCTAGAGGCCCGTGTACTTTGCGATGTGATGCACATTAATGAACCCCAGGTGGTCGAAATTTCCGGAGCCCTCCACTACGGTATCCCTCATAGCCTGAGTTGCTTTGGGACGTTAAACCCCCATAAACCCACCAACCTTAATTCACCGGTTTTCCGGTGTCTACCAACACTGGTAATACTACACCGCGAACGCCATATTTTTACCCCAAGAAGACTATTTTTGAAAATTACTTAGTTGTTGTTGCGACTGAGAGGAGGATGAAAAGGAAAGTGCACGGACCTGCCGACTGGCTCCAGCCGAGCCACCACCGCTGCCACGTGCAGATAGAGGAGAGTTCAAAGATAAGAGGAAAGAGAAAAAGGAAAGACGTGCGTCGCAGCAAAAACCGCGTCCGCGCAGGATGAAAAAAGATAAGCGGCCGTAGCCCCCAAAATTACTTAGTCTTGCCAGACTAAAATTACTTAGTCTTGCCTGAAACACCTGGTATTAGTCGAGCGCACTTACAACGACTGCAGGTAAAAAAAACGCTAGCATATTACGAAAGAGAGTGGCGCTGTTGTACAAAATCCATTACAGCAGTGGCATTGCGTCTCAGATACAGCGAACTGTAATATAGTGCTACAGGTCGGTTAGAACGAGCGAGGAGGCGCTGCAAACTCCGATCCGCCGTCAAAAACCCTCGCTTACAGGAGCGGGGAGCGACGCCTCCTTACCACATTCCTACGGAAACAAAGTGACGACTCAAAAGAAAAAAGAAGACAATAAAAAATGAAGATGTTTTAAATGCTGCGAAACGTTTTAGCAGATGCAGCCGTCAAAAACACATATGCCTCGAAAAGCGACGCGTAGCACAGGTTTAGCTACTCGTTACCGTCCCTTGCACGAGCATGGACGGCAGCGATCGAACGGTGACCGTCGTTTTTCAGCGCGAACACTCGCAAGGCGCACTGCTATGCAGGACACCTTTTTGTGTCCTACAGCGGGACACAAATGTTTGTATGATGCGTGACGTTTTTTTAGTACACTAGTACACCTTTTTTCTTTATTTATTTATTTGTACCTCAAAGGCCCCATTGAAGGGGTATTACATGAGGGGGTGGAATATTCAGCAGTACATTTCTTGCACGTTGTTGTGTTGGAGGAACCACTACACGAATAGCAGAATCGTTTTTATGAAGCAGAATATAGATTGGGCGGATAGGCCGCTGTTTAAGCACATGCCGAAAAAAAAATGAATACGCTCAGAACAGCTGATCTCTATCGGACAGTCTTACTATGAGGGAAAATGCCGATGCGTGCCGCCGTTCAAAACCATGACCGTACTGTCAGCCACCATGGCCAGTGCACGCGTAAGGCCGCAGACGCTAACCACATCACCGGGCTTTCGCCATTGGGTGCAAGCCTGCCCGCAGTTGGACTGCCCGATAAAGAACTGCATTGCTTTGATGGTTCTATGTGACTTTGTAAACTTCGTCTCTCATGTGTGCACTTGGTCTTTGTGCTGTTCTCTCGCAGCGCTTTTCCGCAAGAATATCATTCGGCGCTGCAATTCTTTCGCAGCGCTTTTCCGCAAGAATATCATTCGGCGCTGCAATCCTTGACAAGTGTCACCCCAAGTGTGGAGACTGTTGTGATCGGGGGCCCAGCCAGTGGGGATAGGCGAGCCAGGCAGGTGCCATCGAGCTACCGTGACCGAAGGCGCTGCTGTTCGGAGAAGACGCAAGAAACGCCGGCGTGGGGGGGGGGGGGGGGGGGGGGAGGGGAGGGAGGGCGGCCACTGGCGACGGCGTCGCCGTGAACAAAGGCGTCTAAGCCCCTTCGCCGGTGATGCGGAGTGCGGTGTTCGTGGACCGACGGAAGAGACCCGAGTGGCGCCGACGGCAGAGGCGACGGCGGCACCAACCCATTGCCCGCGTGCGCCCTGAGCAGCCGACAAAGCGGGGGTGGTGACGGCTGATTCATCGTTCCCTCGTGATGAGTCCACTGGTGCGAGCCATCACATCTCCTGTTTCCAACGGCAGGATCGCCGCACAGAAGCCGACGACCCTTTGGGCCTGGTCGGCCCGCGAGAAACCACGCAGTCCGCGACTAGGCGCCAGGACTCCTCTTTGCCAGTGCGTGTTTCTGTGAGATGTGCGCGGTCACGTGGTGAGGGCGGATCCTATGAAGAGGCCCAAGGCCCATTGGACACTCGGCCAGAGATTGGATTCCCTAGCTGGGTGCATGGGGAATATGAACTGTATTAAGCCGAAAACTGTTGTTTGTAGAGAGCTTCTTTCCTGACCTTTGGTCTCTCTGTTTTTACAGTAAATAATGTAAATAAACCCTCAAGTTTACTACCTCCCCTGACGACTTCTCTCCGCAGTCTTCCCACCTCATCCTCATGCGGTGAAGGCCTCGGTCCCGATCCCCGAGCACATCAAGACTTGGCTGCGGAGACAGCTGTACGTGGCGCATGAAGAGTTATCCTACGACCACTCAGGTGATTACATCAAGTTAAAACCAATCACACTCAACGACAGGATTCACGGTGCCATATTAACGCGATAGCGATAAGGGTCCCGTTCAGCGAAGAACCCGGCGTCGGCGAGAATAGCACGTGGCACACCTGGCAAGCGGCAGTCAAATTGAAATAAATTTAATCAAGTTGTCCCCTGTCCACCATGGCACTGCGCATGACCCTTGAGGGCCCAATTTTTTTTCCCTTTTTAAGTCTCAGTCCAACCTTCTTTCGTATATGCAAAGTCCATTAGAGCAGTGAATTTTAATTTCACTTTGATGTTTATTGCGAAAGCAATACTACGCTCATCAGCGGCCTTTCGCGTAGCGGTGGCCGGTAGCCACGTTTGACCTTTAGAATGACCTCTGACGTCATACCAGGGTGAGAGATAGGCTACCAAGTCGAGTCGTCGCGCAGCGGTGGCTGGTAGCCACGCGTGACATTTCAGGCCCGTTCACACTTGCGAGTCGCACAGGTCGCGCGACCGTTTTGGTCGGAAAGCGACAGTCGCAAACGGTCGCACGGGTCGAAACGCTTCCGGCAACGACACCGCTCGCGGGCGCGCCGGGCGACGACTTGCGCTGCTCAGCTGGCTGCCCCAGTCGTCGCTAAGCCTAGCCGGTTTTATATCAATGCCGCAGCTGAGGGCGCTTCGGATCCTGACCAGCGATAGTAATTAAGATGCTGCTTTCGTCACCGCTTTATTGCGGACATAGTATGATAATAATATCAAAACATGCTCGACTTCCGCGACGCCTTCAGCAGCGGGACTAGCAGACAACAGTCGAGCCGCATTGAGCAGCAGCAGCAGCAAAGCGGCTATGGGAAGAAATTTGCTTCTGTCGCAGTCATCACTTCTACCAGCAACTCGCTATTGGCCAGCGGTCTTCAAAAATGATTCATTTTTTACATTCCTCCACCCAAGGACTTCGTATGAACGCGAACAAGCAATATTGGCGCATTTTTCTGACGCCGGTGACGGGCATACTGCAGGGCAGGCTGGTAGGCCGGCCCTGCAGAGAAGCGCGCCTCTGTCATCATGACGCTCGTACGACCGCGGTGCACATCAAAACCGTCACGACATCCTCATCTTCGCTCGGGTCATTGTAGTACATTGCTAATACCAGTTGAGAGGATCGAGCGCGAGTGCAGGAGGCGCGGCCACAGCAGACGAAACTGTCGAAAGCGCGCGAACAACGTCATTCCCGAGAATTTTCACTTCAAACGAGAATCTATCGAGAAGGCGACCCGCTGGTAGCGCTTGCAAGTGTGAACAACGGTGTTGTCGAGCTGCTGCCTGGTCGCAAGCGACTGCTGGTCGCGTGCCCTTTGCGACTCGCAAGGGTGAATGGGCCCTTAGAATGATTTATGACGTCCTTGCATGCCTAGTGACGGCATAGCGTGACGTCATACCAGGGTGAGAGTCGTCGCGCAGCGGCGGCCGGTAGCCACGCGTGATGTGGGGAGTCGGCGCACTGCGTTCCTTCTGTTCGAGGCGCTGCACTTTTGCTTTCGCAACCTACCGGGCTTAACAAAACATAAGCCCCCGCCAATTTTTCTCTCTCCGTGTGTGAAAACACCATCGGAGATGGAATGCAATTATTGTGCTAAACACAACTGAGAAAAAACAGCATTCACACTATGAATCATCGGTGACGGACGAGTGTAACACCCCTGTCACACGGGCGCATTTAGTGTCCCTTTTAACGAATGACATTCGCCTAAAGTGTCATTCGCGCACTGTCACACGATGAGCTTTAGTGACACTCGCCGCAGAACGCAGTTCCCTCGTAGTGAGTTTGGCTAACTCATTACAATTGGTCCGGCTAGGCGAGTGTCTAATCTCAACATCAGTGATCCGAGATTTAAATTGTTTTAAGGATTAAAATGTCTTAAAATCTCCATTTTATTTTCTTGATTGTGCCTTTTATTGAGAACTTTGTTTTAAATCATCAGCAACTAAAATAATCCGCTCTACTGGACAGCTACTCTCACCCCGCAAGTGACGACGACCCCCATCTACGATAGGCCTAATGAGTACTCACGGTTCGTGTGTGCAATTTCTGCGATTGTGGAGAGCGAATTCACAAGGTTTAGCGAACGAAAATGGACAACGAGCGTAGTTTTGACAGAAGTGACCTGAAATCGACTGTTGCTTAGAATACAGGACGCGCATACACTGAACAGGAAGCGCCCGTGGGACCCGGACTACCGCTTAATGCTTTAGGCAGCCAGCAGCAGTCGTCGGCGTCGCTTGTGGATAACTAATAAGGCCGTTTCAATGAATTCGAACGGTCACCGAACATGCTTCTGGATAAACTGATCCAAAAAATTCAGGGGCACTTTGGCTTTCTAAAGTGCTGCAAGGCGAAAGCCTTTCCTGGCGCACTGTTTGGCATTGACTGCGAGACTGTTTGTGTTGAGCTTTATTTAATTACACATTACAACTACACACTTTGACTGCCGACTTTGACTACCTCTTTAGCACGACTCTCTCTCTCTGCTTCGATGAGTTCGGTTGTATCCATGGCTCTGTTCGCAGAAATGAAGTATGTAATGTGGTCACCCACGAACGCCTTACGGCCCCTGTCGGAGCAGACGACAACTATTTTTTATTAGTTGTCGTTTGCTCCAAAAGGGGGCTTCAGGAACTCGTGGGTGACCGCACTACTTCGTATCCGCGCATTCTGACGTCATAACCATTTCGACCAACCGAAAAGCGTGACACCTCTGCTGACAACCTTCTGTCGACAACGGTGAGGCATTAAAGGCTTCCGCCTTAAAGTGAAGTATTCGTCTCACCGGTGAAAGCAAGGACGATTGGCGAGAAGCGTCGGCCCTACGCGATGTCAGCAACCCGGCTACCGAGTGTTTCCCAGGCGCGCGGTTGCATCGGCGCTTCCTAAAGATTTGCCACGCTGTGTAAACAAGCAATGGTACAGCCGGTACAAACATGGGACTATTTAAGATAAATAATGTGCAGCTTGCGTTTTATGTCATGCAAACGAGCACTAGCAGTTTGAACCCTTTGAACGCGCGAAATAACTGCTTTAAATATTCTTTTTTTCCGAGGACAATTACTGATTGGAATAAACTTAATAGCGAGACTGTTAATCAAAATTCTTTACTTCTGTTTGAAAAGTGCCTGTAAATGTTGTGAATTTGTGTGTGTTTATATGCTTGTATTTTGTTTTGTCCCACCCTGCTATGATCTGTACAAGATCGCAGTATCTATAAATAAAAAATAAATAAATAAATAAATAAACACAGTGATGTAAGCAAGAGTACTGGAATGCAGTCGTCCTCTTTGGTGCATTCGTGGGAAAATTTCGCGCTCATGCGGTAAATGTTGAGTGCTGTACTGTGATCTTCAAGCACTCATTTAGCGTGTATACAAAATATTTCTAGAAAAGAAGCAGAAAAAAACGAGCAACACACATGAAAATCAACATCCTCGAAACCGAAGCAAGCAGTCCGGCGTTGCTTTGGGTGGGGCGAAGCGATGGCGACGGCTGTTGGTCAGCGCGGGTAGTGCGGGCTGCGTTCGTCTTTCGGAGGCATCCCAAAATCTCTAATGTCTTCGTGGAGCTCTGTTGACTGGAATCTAACTCAGCCGAATGCTGTTAAAAAATTCCTGCACAGGGCGGCATTCGAGTCGCATGACATTCGGTTGGAAGGCATTCGAAGCGCCTGTGTAGCAGTGGTATTACTTGTCTCGTATCGTGATGCTTTTAAGCATGAAATGCTTTTAGCCCCCGTTGTCGGCAGTGTGGTGACGTCACGCCGAGACCGAGAGCCATCATCCGGGCACTGAAATCCAGTCATCCGGGCACTGAAATCCAGTCATCCGGGCACTGAATTCCAGTCATCCGGGCTCTGAAATGAGAACATCCGGGCACCGTACGAGACTTAGCGAGAGTTAACGAGACTCCGTAAGCCCTCCTACGCGACCGGCATGCAAGCGCTGGTTGGTCTCCAAACGAGACAAAAAATAACTGCTGCCAGTGCCTTCTCAATGTTTATCAAGATATCAGTGGAGCTGTGGGTTTGATAACGCGCGGAATTATAATTTCCGATTTCTAATAACGCGTGCAAAAACCACATAAATTGCATGTTGCACTTCGTTGTCGTACGTGATCCGGGGGAGAAGCGCTGCGTTCAAAGGGCAAGGCATCGCGCCGAACGGGTGGTGGCGTTCCTCCCTTCCTTTACGGTGCGGTTCGGGTGTCCACCGAGATGGCAGAGAATTACTGCGCCATTTCCTTTCCTCAAAAAACCTTGCGTTCAAATGACAAGGCATCGCGCTGAACGGGTGGTGGCGTTCCTCCCTTCCTGTACGGTGCGGTTCGGGTGTCCACCGAGATGACATTAGGCCCGTAAACATTTCATGCTTACTCTACTCTCGGTTACGGGAGAGGCAGAGATTTTTTTGTAGCTAACATTTATTCAGATGTGGAAAGCACATGAAAATTAGGCCGGAGTAATTAGATTTGAGAGAATATTGTATTTTTCAAGTATTTAGGCGATTACTCAAAGTTGCTGCGGCATCCGTCGCCACTGCCATCATTTCCAAATGACACTCCTTTTTGCCGTGTGACAGCGCGCACCGAAAGTATCATTCGTTCAAGGGAAGTGCACTTCGGGAAAGTGTCACTAAACTTGCAGGTGTGACAGGGGTATAAGCGAAAGAAAACAATTCGGCAGAGACACTTAAGACGTTTCAGAAGGCGAAAGCATTAAAGTGCTGAGTTGCCGAGTCTTGCTATGTTGAAGAATGATTATGAGTCATGACTATGAGTACGCGTCAAGACTGCGCGTATTTTGCACAAAGCTCATACAATTTACAGTGCGTTACTTGTGAAGTGCTGAATCATTACGTGTCGGTGAATGACTATAAATCATGACTATCTCTATGACTCATAACTTTATAGGTCATAATTATGTTTTATCATTCATGACTGTACATGTTGAAAGAAAAAACTGGTAATGGGACAAGAAACGGGGACACAGAAGACACATAAAAGACAGGACTGACGCCAACTTGCAACTGGGGTTTATTGCACCAAGCCTGCCTTTTGTGCCACAACCAAACCGTATCAACAAATGCATCAACGTTGTACATATTAAACAGCAATTCATGCGAACACTGGCAACAAAGTATCGCTGATCACTACAGAATCTACCCTAAACAGAGCTTGGGATGCCAACTTCTTTTTGGCCAGCAGAAACAATAACAACATCAACCAAGGCAAAAAAGCAAAAAAAAAACAAGGCACTGGGGTATGACAAGTCTACACTAACAAATTATGAAACGCGTGGTGAAGGCGAAAAAGACCAAGAATCGAACGACTATGCGATAAAACCGCGAGAAAAAATGAAAAAGATGATCAACAATAACCCGTTGATGCATTTGTTGAAACGGCTTGGTTGTGGTACAAAACGCAGGCTTGGTGCAATAAACCCCAGTTTCAAGTTGGCGTCAGTCCTGTCATTTGTGTGCCTTCCGTGTCCCCGTTTCTTGCGCCATTACCAGTTTTTTCTTTCAACACGAACCAACTCGCCCAAACTTGAGTTTTACATGACTGTACATGTTCGCTCGCATGTGTCGCGACATCGTGCACCGGCGTAGTACATCATCCGGACTTCGTCCCATAGACGGCGGCGGACAGCTTTTGTGCTGATGGGACATATAATGCATCCGCAATAATGAGTGCACTCACCATTGTCACTCCCAACAGCAGGAATAGAGCAAATGCTGCGGACGCTCCATAGAAGATGATATTCAGAATGTACTGTATGGTGAATCCCTCTGCGTGGAAAGCAGTAAATGGTAATTTTACAGCGGCAGCTGAAGTCGGCATGTTTTCAGGCTAAACGGAGAAAAATACATTTAGCAAAAGACAAAAGGCCACTCATAAGCAGCGCACTGGTTAACGCCCCGAAGCTACACGCGGGCACTGAGGGACGCCGTATAGTGGTGAGCTCCGGATTTATTGAGACCACGCGTGGTCTGAATAAAGCAAGATAACCGCTGGTCCTCGAGGGTAACGGAGTGGATTCCAAGAGAAGGCAAGCGTATAGCAGGGGGCGGCAGAAAGTTAGGTGGGCGGCCGAGATTGGGAAGTTTGCGGGGATACGGTGGCCGCAACTGGCGAAGGACAGGGTTAATTGGAGAGACATGGGAGAGTTCTTTGCCCTGCAGTGGGTGTAGTCAGGGTGATGATGATGATGATCTTCTTTAACATGAACTGACATCGCACAACACACAGGCGTTTTTGCATTTCACCGCCAGCGGGGATCAGGTGACGGCAGCTGGCGCGGCACATAGATGGCAGGAGATAAGAGACAGAGGGTTCCCCGTATAGACATATACACTGCCATCACCAACCGGGTCATCACCAACCAAATAATCATCATCTTTATCGTCAGCCTGAATACACCTACTGCAGGACAAAGGCGGACGATTCAAATTGAAATTCAAATTCAAATTTATTTAGCATCAACAATGATGTTACAGAACTCGTGATGCAACGGGGTGCTAGCAAAAAGCCTGTAACGGCTTGACAAAGGCTAGCAACCCGTTCACAGAGCAATACAGCAGTGGACAAAAAGTGATAGCGATATAAAGAAAAGCAATATATATATGGCGACGGCTTTACATAATCATAAAAACACGTTAAGTGATAGGGCTAACATTGCGGGTTCATAATTGTAAGTGTTAATGTCTTGAGTAATTACACATACATGATTGATAGATCACTTGGAGGCGTTATCAGAAGAGTTAAGAGCGTGTGGTAGTGTGTACATCAGCATTTGGCGGCCATAGTTAGTACGGGTGTGAGGAATCTTCCATGTCATGACTGCTTCGTGTGCTATATGCTTTCGCAAATGGAGACAGGGTCGCAAGGTTTTCAAGGAAAGGGTCATTATTTAGATGAAAGGCATGATGACGTTTTAACAGAAGTGCATTGAACAGGTTCGGTAATGGTTGTAATCTAAGGTCATCAAAAAGAGGTTTTGTGTGGGCGTCATTGGGTTCATTTGAAATAATTCTTACAGCTTTTTTCTGCAGTCGATAGATTTTGGACAAGTTTGTGTACGTTGTTGTGCTCCATATCAAGTAGCAATACGATAATGTGGGTGTGAAAAGGGAGTTATACAAAAGTAATTTAATGTGCTTAGGAAGAAAGTTACGAAAACGTGCAAGAATACCAACTATTCGGGATAGTTTGGAGTGAACGAGGTCAGTATGTGTGTTCCACTGCATATTCTCATGAAAAAGGACACCTAAGGTTTTTATTACTGGTACCACCTCTATGACTGAAAGACCAAGTTGCAGGACAATATTTGAATTAACTGGTTTATTTTTAGGGCGAAAAAGAACTGATTTTGTCTTCGAGACGTTTATAGTTAAGGAATTATTTAGACACCAAGTGTTCAATACAGCAAGCACTGCATTCGCTTTCTTTACAAGCAGGGGTAAACTGTGATGGGAGAAAAATAAGCTTGTGTCATCGGCATAAATAATAAATGATGTATTTAAGTCTATGTTAACAAGGTCATTAATATATAGGTTGAAAAGTAGTGGCCCGAGAATACTTCCCTGCGGAACGCCATGTAGCAATGGTTTGAAGCTGGAGCAAGAGTTACTTATGTGCACCCTTTGTTGGCGGTATTGTAGGTAGGATTTAATAAGAGAAAGGAAACAGCCTCTGAAACCATAATATTCCAATTTTGTTAATAGTGTAACGTGATTTATTTTGTCAAATGCCTTTGAATAGTCTATGAAAATTCCAAGTGAATACAATTGGTGTTCAAAGGCGCTAAGAATGATTTCTTTTTGCACTAGCAAGGCGCTTTCTGTAGAGCGTTTTTTGGTGAACCCAAACTGATACGGTGTCATAATCTGATGTTTTGTTAAAAATGAGCTCATTCGTACGTGTATTAGCTTCTCAACGACCTTGGAGAATACAGGGAGTATTGAAATTGGCCTGTAGTTAGACCTGTTACATTTCTCACCACCTTTAAATATGGCAGTAACTTTGGCCACTTGGAGCCGGCGAGGAAACTGGCCGCATGAAAATATTTGATTAATGATGTACTCTAAAACAGGGGCTATAATAGTAGAAACATGTTTAAGTGGCCGAATCTCCAAACCATCTACATCAGTACTGGTAGTATTGTTTAGAGATGAGATTGTAGACACAACCTCATCTGCAGTTACTGGGAATAAAAATGCAGTCTCTTCTGTTGGTTGGTGCATAAAGTTCATGCAGCTTGGGTCATGATGACTATTTCCCACAGATGTGAAGAAATCATTAAAAGCTTTAGCTAATTCTTCTCCTGCAAGAGTTGTGCCATTCATACATATCTCCATCGGGCTATCAATTGCACCAGTGTGTCGATTTAGGAGTGTGTTTAATCTTTTCCAAATTATTTCCGGAGTTTGCTTTGTGTCCTGCATGAAAATGTTTTAAAAGTACTCTTTTTTAATTCTCCGTAATAGGCTGTTTGTCCTGTTTCTGTGTTTTTTGAAGTCACCTAAATCGTTTTCGTTTCTGGATTTTAAAAACTTTTGATAAAGAACATTTTTCAGCTTTATAGCTTTGACACATTCAGCTGTAATCCAAGGTTTGCGTGCTTTGCGTGGCCGCTTGCGAGTTTTGAAGGGAAAGCAATCATTATATACCTTTATAAATTTGTCTATGAAGATGTTATAAGCCTCCTCCGCATCAGCGCTTGAAAGAACACTCTCCCATGATATCCCTAAAACTAAATTATAAAAAGACCCCAGGGTATCTTCATTTATCTCCCGGAATGTACTTACAGTCGGTCTCGCGTCTTTTAATTGGAACTTTTTATGACTAAGCAATAAATATATAGGTAAATGGTCACTAATGTGTGTTTGAAGAACACCTGAACTGATGGGCACATTTGTAACATTGGTGATAAAAATGTCAATGAGTGTAGATGTATCCCGCTCCATACGAGTTGGTTGTTCTATGAGATTAATAAAAGCATTAGTTTCTAAAGTGCAGCACAATTCTTCACTTTGTGGAGACGAGTGTAGGAGGTCAATGTTCAAGTCTCCACCTAGAATTAGTTTGTAGTCGTTTTCGTTGATCCAACCTAAGAAAGTGTCGAGAAATGAAAGAAAAGCTCTATTGCTACCTTTGGGCGGACGGTATGCCACAGAAAAAAATGGTCATATTTACATTGCAAAGTTAGTATTTCATAATCATCAGTTATTACAGAAAAAATGTTAACAATGTCGCATACAAATGTATCTTTCACTAATAACATTACGCCGCCGCCTGTCTTACCACTTCGATTCAAGTGGTAGGTTCGATAGCCGTGCACACGAAGCACTTCCGAGTCATCCCGGTACCAAGTTTCTGTTATCATCACTGCTTCAAACTTAAAACCGTCAAAAAGTGTTGTTATTTCGTCTTCTTTGTTTCTGGCTGACTGAGCATTTATATGTAAGCAAGAAATGTTGTACTTCTCTGGAAAGAGCGGCAAGGTTGATACTTGTGGTGCCATTTGGTATACGACTAAGCGTGCTAAACAATCTTTTCAGGGTCACTGCTGCTCGTTATCTGAAGAACTCCGGATTTATCGGTTTTACGGGCAAATATTTTTCCGCCTTTCGTCCACGCATACAGCCAGCTCATCTCTTTTTTCCTTGCCACTGTCACGATGACAAATATCGATGTCGCTTTCTTCTATCGGCTCGCCTACAGCTTCACCAAGTTTTGCAAGGACTTCTGTTAGCTTTTCATCGGAAGAGTTTGGGACATTTTTCAGTTCAATCTTTTTGTTACGTGAATACTGCTCAAGGGCAGTTGTTCTCTTCTCATTTTGAACAGCAAGTGTTTTCACTTGCGATGGCTCTTCTCATCGATGGTAGGTGCTGTTTATCGCTTTAGGGTGTCATTTACCTTCAAGACATGCTTTTAACCTAACTCCAAAGCACAGCCACGTTTCAGCTGCGTTTTTTTTCTTTAACTGCGAAGTTTCTGAGAAAGCTGTATAGCTTTCCTTTGTAGCCGTATGGCTGCGCTCGGGTAGATGTCAATGAGTGGTTACTCCCTTATTACAAATCTACTCCACCTTGGGGGATTCCCCTAAACATTTGACCAAGACTGTTCCCACGTCGAGTTATTGATCAATTCGCTCTCGCCCTACCATAAGCTTGCCGTCCCGGTTAGCTCAGTTGGCAGAGCGACTGCTCCGGTGAAGCGGTGGTCCCGGGTTCGAACCCCGGACCAGGACGAATTTTTCTTTAACTGCGAAGTTTCTGAGAAAGCTGTATAGCTTTCCTTTGTAGCCGTATGGCTGCGCTTGGGTGGATGTCAATGAGTAATTACTCCCTTATTACAAATCTCCTCCACCTTGGGGGATTCCCCTAAACATTTGACCTACGAGAAGGACGAATGCCACGGCGCGCGTCACAAGCGCTGTTAGAAATCATCTGCACCAAGCATCACTAATAAAAGGCTATTCAGGCATAATTTGCTACAGTACGAAACAGTACATGAGACACTCTGTCAAAAAAGCAGTACCATACCTTTTGGAGGCGCTAATGTGAACCAACCGAACACCGTCGGCACCTAAACCGATAGTAGCCTCGCCCTCGCTCCGGTTGGGTCTAAACATAATTCGGTAAAATGGTGACCGCAAAGCCTGTGACGGTTTCCACTTATTCTTTCTTAAATTTATCCACCATTAATAGAATAACTTGGGCTTGAGCGCGGGAACGTGCATCACAGTAAAGAGCAGAGTTGGGGACGCTAGCGCAACGGGACGACACAGAGCTGAGCAGACGAGGCTCTGTACTTGCTGTCTGACGTCCTGTCGTCTGCTAGTGTTGTCCCATTGCGATGCAATAGACCTTATTGTAAAGCGAAAGCTTTACTGCGCCATGTTCCGCGAGTTTCGCCGACTGCGTCGCTCTGACCTTCAGTGACCTTGAGCCGCTCCAGAACTGCGCTGACTCGACCATGTGACTACCCACGCCACTCGCTGCGGTGGTTCCGCCGCCGCAGCTGGAGCTGCCGCGCATGCGCTCTCTCGCTGTCAGACATCGTGACTCGTCGCCTTTGTATAACTAGATTTAGAAGAGTTATACTTTAATAAATTTGTATGAAACTTCTTTCCCAAAGACTTTGCAGATCTCCTCGTGCAGCTGACGGCGCAACAGGTAGGCATAATCGTGGAAAAAGACAAAAACGGCGAAACGACGAAATGCTAAGTGGAAAACGAAAACTGGAAGCTTCGTGCACTGCCAAAAGCTGACTTCCGGGACGAGGCCGCTTACTTCCGGGTGTCTTCACTTTCGGGCGCCCGATACGCCATCCAGAAACCTACTGAAAATCGGTGTGCGGGACTCGCCAACATCTCCGTTCGTCCGCGCGAGCTGTCCATCAAACCTAGATCCACAGCGCGGCACCTCGCATATCTTAGCATACCTTCGTTCCCCTATATACCTGTATACTCTTGCGGCTAAGGGCTTGAAGTGGGACCAATGAGTTGTACCACTGGTACATAGACTGTGGACCAAATTGTCGTAGAATGTTCAGAGCGTACAAAACGATTCAGCGCGTTACAGATAAGATTACTAGTCGAATAAAAGCGTAGCGAATCATAGGGATTCGCACCGACGACCTTTGGTTCCCCAAACCGTGACTTCTTGAAACTTCAAACGTCTATTATAGCCAAATTGGCGTAGGACAATCCAAGTGGTGTCAAACGATTTGTTGTGTTGCGCTGTAGCGTTGGCATCAAAAAGTAGACATCCGGATAAAAAGATAATTTGTACAGGGTGTAGTGAAGATGGCTAATGAATTAATAATTAACATTAGCAAATGTCGCAACTCAAAACCGGTTATAACGAAGACATCGGATCTAACGAATGTGCAGTATGTCGCGTCTTGAAATCGGTCATAGTGAGCATAACACCAAACAAACGCACACAATAATGAATCAGAAGCGTACCAGAGAGCTCAGCAAGATGGCACAAAGGCTTCTGCCTAGCTGCATGTCATTATCATCATCATCAGCCTGACTACACCCACTGGAGTGCAAAAGGCCTCTCCGCATGTAAGGTGACTTAAGTGCTATTCCTGAATTTTTTCACTCATTGCCGACAGAGAGCGCGTAACGAGTGTGGTAAGTGATCACCTCTCCGCTCCGATCGCAGGCCGGCGGCGGGATTTGGAGAGAAGAGACTCGAATTCTCTGCAAGCCAGTTTCCACGCCTGACCAATGGCGACAACCCGGCGCGTGGATGAGAGTGTAATTTCAAGGATAATGCTAATAATTCTTTGCGCGAAGAAACGAACAGACGCCTTCGGCGCCTTTCTGCAAGCACTCTCCAGCGTCCTAGACAAGGAGAACTACATATGCGCTGGCAGTAGGTAGCGTAGCCATTATCACGCTC
Organism: Amblyomma mixtum; assembly: GCF_055824585.1. Lineage (NCBI taxonomy): Eukaryota > Metazoa > Arthropoda > Arachnida > Ixodida > Ixodidae > Amblyomma > Amblyomma mixtum. The sequence continues at coordinate 133,921,462 of NC_143019.1, forward strand.
GGCTGCGGAGCGGAAGGATGGTAGTTCGAATCCCATCGTGCACAAAGATTCTTTTTCCGGTCTGACTAGAAAAGCATGACATCTCTGCTGACAACCTTCTGTCGACAACCATGAGGCATTAAAGGCTTTCGCCTTAAAATATTGTAGCTATCCCAATTCTTAACTCGGCGTTAGAGCTTTTGTCGTCTCAGAAAAGAACGTGTTCAGCTCTGGTGTACCTCTCCTGTGGGCCGAATCGTCGGTTAATTCCTCGCCAGGCTGCTGTTGAGCCAGTATTTCTCCTCAAACACGACCATTCAGTGAAGGCATCTACAGCAGCCCCTAAATAAACAACGTGTGCATACTTACCATCCTTCCCAAAGCCATAATATGCGTAGGCCAACATGCTTTCAACAACCTGGAAACAAAGAGTGTGTCCGTTTTACGCAGCATAAACAAGCAGCGTCATGAAATACACAAGTAGCGACAGGCTGTCCTTAGTGTTAACTCGGCATTCGTAAACTATTAGGATGCCGCTAATCGCTTCGCACTGGGATTTTTTGTCTCGTCCGTTTAAAACTAGATCCCCTCACATGCATCTATTGGAAGACAGATTGTTAGCAGCAGCACTTGGCTCCGGAGCGTATCTAAGAAACATATGTATCTTCCAACGAAGATAAAGATTCTTACTACAATGCATATTTTATTACCTACTGCATAACTCTGTGGGGTAGAACAACAAAACGCAACCAACAGAAAATAACAGGCGTGCAGAAAGATGCAGTCAGATTAAGTGCAAACATACCATGCCATTCCCATGCGTTGCCGTACTTGAAGCACTATTGTATTCGATGTACTGATATTTTGCGGCAGTGCCCACACTGTGGAGAGGTAGCTAACCTCTACCATATGGTGTGGGCATGCCAATTTAATCTCTTAGTTGACCCCATTCCAAACCGCTCGGAGGAGCGGTGGGAGGCTATTCAGTTCAGCGATGATCCTGACCGTCAGCACTGGCTGGTGGGGAGGGCCAGAGCAGCACCAGCAGCCAGTGGACTACCGGACTAGGCGGCCCACCCACATGTCCTAAGAAAATTGAACAAATAAAGATGTTTTTAATCAATCAATCAATCAATCAATCTAAGCTCCCGCTCCATTGGTTTCGCAGCTTAAACCGTGACTAAGGTGTCCACTGCTGGTTACGGTGTGGTGGTGGTGAAAAACTTTTTATTAGAAGGCTAAAAAAAACAAAAATTACCGAGCACACTTTGGAAATTCTAAAGTGTGCTTGGCGAAAGCTTTGTGGATAACCCACTGCCGCTTCCCCGAACCGGGGAGACGGACACCGGCGTCGAGGAGAGTGGACGCATCCCGTGTGCGCTCCGCAAATTTTCGATGTTTTCGTTGCTTTTGTCGTTTGTGCTCGCAAACTACTGCCCTATTTCAACGCCGGAAGTCTTCGCGACCACCGGGATACCACTTTGTTGGCAAGTGAAGCCCTCTTTTGCAATTTCTAGAGACTTTTGGACTCACGCCACCCGGCCAAGCTGCTAAGCCTAACCTGGTGAGCGGCTCCTCGAGCCGTCCGCCGAGCGGACGCACAGGCTGGCTTGTCGCGGTGTAACTCAGCTGCGCCATGACTCGCATGGAAGTGACTGTGGGAGGAGAGACTATCTAGCCTGAAGAGCTGCACTCTCAAGTAGCTTGGTTTAAGGTTAATTATTCCAAAGTCAAGGCCCTCTCGCAGACAGGGGAGGGAGAGCATAGCTGGCGACCCGAGCCGAGATGGGAGGCAAGACAAAGCTTCAGCGCAAATAGTGGCGATAAAGAGAGAGGAAAGGAAGCTGGCGAGGCAATCTGTCGAGGCAATCTGTTGACACGCAGCAGACGCGCCTCTCCCCCGAGCTCCATAAAATAGTGTTCAGACCGAAAGGGGGTCTCAAACTGTATGGACCGCACTGATGCAACAGTGGCGGACGCGGTGAAGATGGCGGCAGGTTTTAAACCGGCGGAAGTTAAGGATGATATCGTACTCGTCAACCACAAGCAAAACTCGATTCTCATAGCCACTGACAGCCCGGAGAGGATGCAAAAGTACCTGAAAATCGACTCGATTCCAACGCCAAAGGGACACGTTGAAGCGTTCGTCTACCTGTCTACTCCGGACGGCTGTGGGAAAGGAGTTATGCATGGAATTCCGGTCTCGCACACCGTGGAATTCATTCAAGGTATGTTGAAGTTCATCGCGTAACCCGGAGGTGTTGGGAGTCAGGCGACTTGGCCGTGAGCCTCGCACCGTGTTGTTACTCTTTGAAGATGAGACAGTGCCGCACTGGATTTATTATGGAGGCATGCCGCTACGCTGCCATCTCTACAAGGAGAAATGTGAGGTCTGTGTGACATGTGGCCAACTCGGACATCGAGCCGACGTATGCCCGAACCCAGACAACATTAAGTGTCGAGGATGTGGAATGAGCAACCCCCCTCAGGAACATACTTGTGACCCAAAGTGTGCCCTATGTGGGAAAGGGCACATACTCGGAGACAAGAAGTGCCGGGAACTGTACAGGATCCCGCACATAATTAAGAAGCGACAGTGGGAAGAACGAACGGAAGACAGTGAGAACAACGCATCTGGACGACAGAGCAGACCAAGAACCAGGGCAGAGGGGGGATTTCACATGCGATAGGACTCCTTCCCGCGCCTGGAGTCGGCGACAGGCTCTGGTGGTCACGCCCAGTCCATGGGACGCTCCAACTCCCGAGGTCGCTCGGGTTCCCGGGACCGCCTCAGCTGCAAGGGCCCTTCAAGCTCCCGGGTTCGTTCCAGCTCCAGGGGCCACTCCAGCTCTCGCAAGCACTCCGCTTCCAGGAGGAGGGACAACACTGGCAAAAAATGGAACATCGGAGCCCGGCCCAAAATCGAGGGACGCTCTGACTCTCATCGGCAAGGGTCAACGACGCCCACGGACAAGCCCAACGTGCCGGATGACCACAAGAGGGTGAGTTTTGTAGATAAGGTCTCCAATACTCATCCGCCCGGTGGGTCTGAGGACATCTTACAACTTAAACGCATGGTGGAAAAATTGTTTTTGTTTGGTTTGGTTTATTGGGGTTTAACGTCCCAAAGCGACTCAGGCTATGAGGGTCGCCGTAGTGGAGGGCTCCGGAAATTTCGACCACCTGGGGTTCTTTAACATGCACTGACGTCGCGCAGCACACGGGCCTCTAGAATTTCGCCTCCATCGAAATTCAGCCGCCGCGACCGGGATCGAACCCGCGTCTTTCGGGCCAGCAGCCGAGCGCCATAACCACTGAGCCACTGCGGCGGGTAAAATTAACTGGGGCGGTAACGGCCCTTCAAAATGAAAACGCGGAACTTAGGAAGCAGCTGCAGCTTAAGATCCAGATAGGTAAGAAACGACAGGAAGCCGAAAAACCCACAAATAATACCCAGGAGAGTACGATGGTGGTGGAGAAATCCCTACCACCACCATGCAAGAGAAAATCGTTAGAGGGCGCACAACCCGAACTTACGCTAGAGGAAGTCTGTCATAAACTGGAGACCAACATTCAGACCCAGATTCAGGCCCTGGGTACCAAATGCAAGCGCAATTTCAGGCATTGGAAACCAACATGCAAAACCAAATTCAGTCGATTCTCTCCGCAATACAGGGACTCACAGACGTAACACAAGGACACAGGAATGAGCTCTTAGCCATCAATATATGGCAGCAAACTGTGAAAAATACCATTCAGCAAATTCAACATGGCCATATACACAAAGAATAACAACTACTCGCTGTGACAATGAAACTGCCGGGGGTATCGGCGGAAAAGGCCGATCCTCCAGCAGCTCCTTGCGTCTCTGAAGGTCCATCCAGAGGTTATCGCCCTCCAGGAGTCTGGAGGCGCGTCAAAACTAATTGGTTATCAAGCTTTTAACGCCGCGGGCGACAAACCTAATGTTACCACATTCGTTAGAAAGAACATTACGGCCATTCAGCATGACACAGGCATCCGCCACATAGAGCACGTCCTCGTCGAATTTATTCCGGCCAAAAAGACCCAACGCAGTCTTTTCATTCTGAATATATATAGCACTCCAAGTCAAAAGAAAAATTCGACTCGCTCTTCAGAAAAGTGATGTGTATAGGCAACAAGCACGCACTGGTTATTTTAGGTTACTTCTATGCCCACCACCCTGCGTGGGGCTACCCGCGGCCCTGTACGAAGGGGAAAGAGCTATGGATAGACATAGAGCAAATTGGCTTCACCCTGCTCACGGATCCTCTCACCCCCGCAAGAATGTTAACAGCGTGTGCGCTGACATGTCCCCAGACCTCACCCTGGTGAAGAATGCTGGTACAGCTAATTGGTCCAACTCCTTGCTAAACCTAGGCAGTGACCAGTACATACTTGTCATGGAAACTGACGTTGGCCCTGCCAAGCGTCAAACGCGCTCCCCGCATATTATCGAATGGGACGCTCTCCGCGACGCTCGTAACCAGGACGGGAGAAAGGCAGAAATCACAAACATAGAACCATGGGCGGAGGAACTCCGCAGGGGTTCTAAGAATGCGACTAAAACGCTCGACGAAAATGCGGAACTTGAAGTACTAGACAGCCGCCTTTCATATGTGGGAGGCCAAAGCTAGTATGGAAAAGCGATTAAAGAGACAAAAGTGGAATCGCAATCTGAGAAGACGCCTAGCGCGCCACAACAAAGAAATTGAGGCATGTGCACTTAGACTTTGCGATCAGAACTGGGAAACAATGTGTGACCAGCTTGAGGGCAATATCGGCCTCGCCAAAACATGGAATCTCCTTCGGCACCTCCTCGATCCAGAAGGTAGTAAATTAACTCAGTAACAAAATTTACAGAAATTAGGTTATAAATTTGAAGGTTCGGAGCAGGAACTCCTCGATGCAATTCGTTTTCGATTTATAGGCTCCGTCACCAAAACTTCCTTACCGCGCAATGAGGGTAAATCCAACAGCGAACTAGGCGCCCGTATTCACGAATTCGAGGTTCGAGCAGAAATACTAAAACTGAAAACCAAATCAGCCCCCGGACCCGATGGTGTACCCAACAGGTTTAGGTTTAGGTTTATGGGGTTTAACGTCCCAAAGCGACTAAGGCTATATGCTTAGAAACCTAGATGACAAATCTATAACAGCGCTGACCAATTTCATGCAAGAAAGCTGGGAGAAGGGTGAGATTCCCAAACAGTAGAAAACCGCTAAGGTAATTCTCATACCTAAGCCAGGGAAACCGCGCAATCTAGAAAATCTAAGGCCTATATCCCTCACATCTTGCGTTGGAAAACTGATGGAACATGTGATACAAACGCGACTAAATAATTTCATGGAAGACGACTTATACCCCCATTCGATGATAGATTTTAGATCGCATTTGTCCACGCAAGATGTCATGATACAGTTCAAACATGACATATTAGACACTAAGTCGCTTGATGCGAAAGTAATAGTGGGACTTGACCTCACTAAAACTTTCGATAATGTAAAACACGAGGCGATACTAGAAAACCTGGCTCTTTTAAACGTCGGGGAACGCACATACAACTACATTGGCAATTTCCTTTCGGGCAGGATAGAGCGCATCTACTTTGGTGAAAGTCAGTCTCAAGACATACACTTGGGCAGCATAGGCACCCCGCAGGGTTCGGTACTTTCCCCTCTTCTATTCAACGTGGCCATGATACGACTCCCGAGGAGGCTGGAGGGGATAGATGGCTTGAATTTCTGCATGTATGCGGACGATATCACCATGTGGATGACCCGTGGACACGACGCGCACATCGAAAGTACGCTACAGAAGGCCATAAATGAAGTCGAAAATTATGTCAGCCGTAGGGGCTTGCAGTGCTCGCCGCAGAAGTCTGAACTTCTTTTTTATCGACCTCTGCATTAAAGACAAACTAGAACCATCCCTAACATCAAAATACAAACTCAAGGGGCGGAGATTCCTCGTGTTGAAAAATCAGAATTTTAGGCATGATTATACAAAGCAACAGGTACAACGGTGATGCAGTAACTAGTAATTGCGCGCAGCAAACGATGCGACTCATACAGCGGATTGCTAACAGGAGACACGGCATGAAAGAGCAGAATCTCCTACGGCTGGTGCAGGCGTTCGTAGTTAGCCGTATCTCTTACGCTGCCCCCTTCCTTGATTTTAAAGTTTCAGAAATGGAAAAGATAAATGGAATTACCAGGCGGTGCACGAAACAAGCTCTAGGACTGCCCATCCGCACATCCACTCACCGCCTCCTAGAGCTAGGCATGCATAATACCCTGGAAGAAATTACGGAAGCAGTGAGAACGTCCCAAATCGAACGCTTAGCTGGGACCACAACCGGCAGGGCCATTCTAGAAAAACTCAATCTGAGCCGAGATAACAGAACAACCGCCAAAGTTGACATGCTGGGAGAAATTAGGGACAATATCGTTGTACCCCCATTACCCAGGAATATGCATCCTATTCATCACTCAGTGCGCGGGGCCAAACATGCAGAGGCGCTAGAGAAACGCTTCCGCCCCTACAAAGACGAGGACGTGGTCTACGTGGATGCCGCTGAGTATGGTAAGAACACGATGACCGTCGCGGTCGTCAATAATAAGCAACTCCTCAAAATAAGTGCCTCCATACTCTCGGGTAACCCAGGGACTGCAGGTGGAAAGCTGAGCGAGTTGAATCTTATTCATGATGAAGTTAGCGCCAAATATGAGGACCAAAGTAGGAGAGAAGACACAACACGAGCGCTTTTTCGCAACTAAAACTTTAATGGAAGAACACATGACATATATACTCATCTGGTGAAGTAAATCAAAAGAAACATACATGATAACGTCAAGATAAACCTTAGAGGGCGATACATCTGAAGAGTGCTGAGGGTGCAAAAGGTGCATAAAAGGTGCAAAAACAGGAAACTTCATGGTCACAATCACGAAGAGCAAACCAAAATACCAAAAAACCGAAAAAAAGGGGGAAGGAAATGATATTAATTCCACGTGTGATCCAGGTATGCCAGCTCCTTTGCTGTTAAAGAAATGGACGGTGCGCTTATGCATGAATTTCCCTGTCGCGAAATATACTTTCGAGAGGCCTCAGGCCACTCGAAAGTTGTAAAAAATGGCATTGTACTCTCATGCCTACGTTCAGTCCTGGTAAAGTCCTGCACGCACGACATGGCTAAAAGTTTTCATGAACAAGTAAATAGAATAAAGTCATCAGGCTATCCGGACAGCGCAATTGGTTTTGCATGCGAAAAACTTATCCGCTGGGTAAAAGGTATTGCACCAAAGAAGGAAAAGGACGAGAAGATAAAGAAGAAAAAAGTGGTGATACCATATAAGTATCAACTTTCGCACAACCTTGCCAACGTGGCCAGGCGCTATGGCGTACAGGTAAACTTCTCTGCTCCAAACAAGCTCAAGAAAGTGTGCGGCCTAGTAAGAAGAAGAATAGGGAACCCGAGAGGACAAAATAAAAATGAGAAAAAGACATGCCATACTTCGGGATTCATCGCGTGCAAAACGGGTGTGGTGTATGAACTGCCCGTTTCCTATGGCAAGACCTACATAGGTCAGACAGGACGTTGTGTAAACGTGCGGCTAAAAGAACACGAGAAATCGCTCTCTGGGTCGAAGTCCTCGCATTTGGTTGACCATTGCCAAGGATGCACAGAGTGTAAGCCGGATTGTGTGCCGGAATGTGGGCCAGTGTACAAGAAAAAATGCAACCACTTTATGCGCAGGCTGAAATTCTGTCACATCATAAAGAACGCCTCCAGCGCGAAATTACCGAGGCTTTTTATATTTCGCGACAGGGAAATTTATGCATAAGCCCACTGTCCATTTCTTTAACAGCAAAGGAGCTGGCATACCTGGATCACACGTGGAATTAATATAATTTCCTTCCCCCTTTTTTGGGTTTTTTGGTATTTTGGTTTGCTCTTCGTGATTGTGACAATGAAGTTTCCTGTTTTTGCACCTTTTATGCACCTTTTGCACCCTCAGCACTCTTCAGATGTATCGCCCTCTAAGGTTTATCTAGACGTTATCATGTATGTTTCTTTTGATTTACTTCACCAGATGAGTATATATGTCATGTGCTCTTCCATTAAAGTTTTAGTTGCGAAAAAGCGCTCGTGTTGTGTCTTCTCTCCTACTTTGGTCCTCGTATTTGGCGCTAACTTCATCATGAATGTCTGCAGAGGAAGCTGTCATAGCACTGGCTTGTGTAGGCACAAAAGCGAGATACATCATCAGTGACTCCAAAGTTGCCATACTAAATTTCAGCAGAGGCCGAGTCTCCCCTCTAACGAATACAATTCTAAGCCGTCACGTAATAGACAGGAAAATTACACTAGCCTGGACACCAGCACATGCATCCCCGCCTGGTAATGAGACGGCCCACGAGTTCGCCCGAGGCTTTCCTTCCGGGCGGACCCGAGCGAGGTGGTCTTCGCAGACAGGGATCGCATGGTGACATACAGAGAAATTACACAGCACTATCGTTTGCAACGAGCTAGACTTTCTTCACCGGATAGATTCTTAACCCGATACCAAGCCATCAAATGGCGCCGGTTACAAACTTACGCCTTTCCAAACCCGGCCCCCCCCCACACACACACACACGCACGCACGCACGCACGCACGCACACACACACACACACACACACACACACACACACACACACACACACACACACACACACACACACACACACGCACGCACGCACGCACGCACGCACACACGCACGTACGCACGCACACACACAACACTGGCTGGCACTCGCATCGCGGTGAGTAGACGCACATAAAACTGGCGTCTGCAGCACAAACACCGTCACATGTCATTAACCATGTATGTAGTGCACAGGCGGTCACAGACGGGTATCCAGGCCTGTGTCGCACAAAAAGTTGAGCGCGGCCTTTGTCACTCGCCACCAATCACAACTTTTCGCCCTGGCGCCCAGAAGAGTTTCCTGAAGGAGAGGGCGAGAGTCTAGTTGTTTCACGGCCGCCTCCAATGTTCTTCTTTCAGCAGTATAGTTCGGGCACTCGCAAAGAAGGTGTCCAATAGTCTCTGGAGTGTGGCACTGTACGCAATTTGGGTTACTTTCGATGCCGATCTTGTGAAGATAGTGTTTGGTGTAGGCAACGCCAAGCCGTAACCGGTGGAGTAAAGTCCCATGACGTCGCACCACCATAGATGGCAGATGAAATCGTGAGCCAGCGTTAAGCTTAGAGACGCGGTTCTGTTGATGGTTCGAATCATTCTAGTGCGACGGCATTGCGGCTTGCATTAAATGCGCCAACAAGGCTCCAATGCCTGATCTAGAAAAGGCTATCTCAATGAAAGCACCATCACTATGTGCCAGCCGAGTCTCGGCGTCAGCTCGCTCGTTTCCCGCTATACCGCAATGGCTTGGTATCCACTGAAACTTTATGATATGGCCGCGGTGGAAAGCTTCGGCTAACAAAAGCACAATCTGTTGAACCAGCTGCTCGCATGCGCTTGGTTTTACATAAGTTTGTATGAACCGCAATGCCGATCACGAGTCGCAGAATATAGTCCACTGGTGCGCTGGCTGGTGACCAATATAACGGATGGCTTCTCGTATGGCTGTCAATTCGGTTGCCGTAGAGGACGTTTTGTGCCGGAGCCTGAAACGGTGACATGAGGCATTTCTTGGCACTATTACCGCGGCAGCTGAAGAGGTGGTCGTCACGGATCCGTCCACGAAAACATGCTGGGCGTTACTATACATAGATGACAGCGCCAGCTGTCATACATTACATCTATGTATAGTAACGATGTCGAGGAAAAGAGCAGCAGTCAACCTGTGACGGCGTTTTTCATGCGCTACCGTTGACACGAGATCAATTACGCTGTCAATGACAGACTGGCCTTTGCGGAAACCCGTCATTGTTGAAGTGTATAGTCCACATTTCTCAAGGAACCATTCTAGACGGGTTAACACCATACGCTCCATCGTCTTGCCAATATAACTTGCCAGAGCCAATGGTCTGTAGGATGTTAAGTCGAGTGGCGATTTTCCTGGTTTGAGCAAGGCCACAATGCGGCTTCTTTTCCACTGCTGTGGAACAGTGGCAAAGACCCAAGAGTGGATGAACAAAGTTAAGAGGGCTTCCATTACCTGTTGGCCTAGATGACGAAGCGCATTCTATGTTATTCCATCAGGTCCTGGGGACGAAGGATGCGTACACGCAGAAAGAGCTGCTTTCAGTTCTTGAATTGTGAAGGGGATGTCCAGTCGATCGACCATCGGGGGGGAGCACATCAATGTTGTCGAAGTTAAGAAGCGCTTCCGGCAGAAATCCTCCGCCACCTCTAGTTCTTGCCGTCTTTCATAAAGTGCCAACGCACGGAAAGGGTGTTGCTGCTGTGGAAATGTCGTCAGTGCTCGAACGACGTGCCAGATTTTGGAGAGTGGTTTGCGGGGATCCAATCTGTTGCAAAATTACCGCCACCGTTGTCTGTCTAGATTCTTCAAATAGCGCTCTATTTGCTTCTGGGCACGTCGAGAGGCCCGGGGATCCGAGACATCCTTTGTCCTGCGGTATTTTCTTTCTGCCCGCCGACGAATCGCCCGAAGCTGCGCGTAGATCACATCCACTGGAGCTGTGGAATTGGGCGCCGAGATGTTGCGTGTTGCATCTTGCATGGCCGAAATAATACGCTGTTGCACATGTGTTGGATCAGCAAGGTTGACACAGGTTTTTCCCAGAACAATGCGGAAAGCACTCCAGTCGGTGCAGCGTATTTTGGCATTTGGAAGACGGGGAAACCACCGTAGCTGCACATTAGTTGGTCTGTGGCCACTTCCATAAGTTTCAAAATCAGCACACCACGTTGCGAACGATGAGAGGCGCCTGGATACAAATTCCAGCTCCAGGCAGCTGCTGTAGGTAGTCCCGCGTAGAAAGGTCGGTGTGCCATCATTGAACAAAACAAGACCTGCATTGTCCAAGAACGTGGCGATATCCCGTCCTCGAACGTTCGTAACGGTGCTTCCCCAGCCGTGGTGATGCGCATTGAAATATCCTACTATTTTATGGGGCTCCTAAACGCCGTCGAGTAGCGATTGTAGTCGCAGGGCGTCAAATCGACCCCTTGCTGGTTGTGAGGATCTGTGGGAGATTGCAGGTTGTATTTTACACAAACACAAAAGTATAAACAATAAACGAGGCGGCTTTTATCGGAAAGGAAACCAATTTCAGTATGAGCGTGAAAAAAAGGAAAGGAACAAGAGAGCAACGCAACAACACACGGGAAAAACACACGGGGGAACAGAACAAAATGCTTACGAAAAATACAGGAAAAAGAAAGTCAAAGAGGAAAGTCACACTACTTGTCTCTTATTCGAGCAACGAGCGGGGAGGACTGGCTGGGTGTCGGGCAGTCAGGGAGTCTGTGGGCGTTCCAATGTCGATGCAACGCTACCGCAGCGTCAGCGTCTCTGGGCTCCCAGCACGGTTCCCAGGTCTGGTATCCCGGAAAGGCCACGTAGGCGCCAGAGGCGGCCTGTGTGGAGCAGCTGACGGATGGACGGAGAAGAGTGGCGTCTGGGCCTGGTGGTTGAGGCTCTCGACGATGGGTGTCCAGGTCTGGTGGCCCGGACGTCTGCGGCTGAGGCCCAAGCCCGGAACTCGGGGAGCCAGCAGAACTCGTCCACGTCCGTCGCCCACCGCGCTCTTCTCTTCTCTGCCACGTAATCCTCTTCTACCTGTCCCGGCGTTCCCCTCCGCACGCGCTCCTCGTGCTTTTTCTTCTTCTTCTCAAGAACGACGCTGGGTGGCGCTATCTCTTTACAATGGTATGTAGCCACCTATAATAGAGATTGTGCGGCCATTAAAAGTCACAGTGATTGCTACATACTCGTTGCTACTGCACCTAGGAATTTGATGCCGAACGCAAGTGAGGTCACGACGGACGCATAGTAGTTATTGCCTTGCTCAAATGTCCAGCCGCCTCAGAGAGGAAATTCTCAGAACCGAACAGTCGAAAAGGAGATGTAATATTCGCTCACATATTACAAGCACTGGAAATCGGTACTTGAAAATCCTCTGCCTGAAATCTGCTAGGCGGCCTCGCAGACCTCGAGCATTCAATTGCAATACTGCCGATCGAGAGATTCTCTCCTGTAGTGAGGGTGCTGACGACGGTAGAGCCATAATTTTTGACTCCTGTTAAAGGGTGGCAAGCATCTGTTCAATAGCGTCTAAAATTTGGACAGCAGCCTTAGCAATTGGCGTGTCCACTCCAGCAATTATCAGCCGTAAGGTGCCTATCAGTTTCACCATCGCCCCGATTTTATCATCTATTGTAGACACATCCGGCGGACGCACAGGCGGACGTGCCACAGAGCTTACAGTACGCGATGGTAGAGGTGGCCACTCTGCGGAGTCCTCCTGGGTGGTTGACAGTCTTGGCTCTTGCGGAACTGGAGGCGGTGGCTTCTGCGCGGCAGAGCGGTCTCGGTCCTCCTGATGTGTTGCCACTTCATTTACTAAGTTCAATTTCTTCTGCCGGTTCCGTGTCCTCCTCCTGGAGCGACGTACCGCGATTGCTGCTTCTCGGTGAGTAGAATGGTCCGTCACCATTTTCTTCAAGATTTTTATCTCTGGTTTTACTTTCGGGCATTCCCTAGATGTTGCCTCACGAGGTCCTTTGCAGTTGGCACAAACTGGAGGTTCAATCGTACATGTAGGTCCCTCGCGCACGCCACCACAACGCGGACACGCTTTCGTGCTCGTACACGCAGCACTTACATGTCCAATCTTCTGGCATTTTCGGCACTGCACCGGTCGGGGCACATAAGGACGCACTGGGTGCCTCACAAAACCCACTTTCACATGGGATGGTAAAGTAGCGCCCTCGAACACTAGTTTGACACACCGTGATTGGCCGAAATGATGAATGTCAGTTATGCGAACAGAACTTGATAGCATTTGCACCAAGTCCATATCCTTGATTTCTATGTCGACGTCAGAAATCACACCAGCAGTAGTGTTAGGCCCATGAGCGAAGAACGAGCGGACTCGTATGTTGCCAAGGACAGACATGGTCTTCAACTTCTCCAGGGTGGCCCGGTTAGAGACATCAACCGAGAGGATATTCCTTCTTGCATTAATACGCACTTCTTTGACTTGGCCCGGAACTAGTCGTTCAAGAGGAAGAGTCAAAGTCTGCCTGTTGATAGAGTTAAGATTCTCTAAATCCTCAACAGGCATGTATGAAATTGTGTGAGAGAGATTGCTCACTTACATTGGCCTCGTTAGCTGTTTTCGTGCTCACACTGGGTTGGCTAGGCCTCTTCGTGGTGATACTGGACTTGTTAGCCCGCTTCGTACGCACACTGCGCCCACACTCAGTCGGGGTTTTGGAAAGCTTCCTTTTCAGGCGCCGATTCACAATCTCGGTGTAGCCACCGTCGAACTCCATGTCATCCGAGTCGGAGAAATTAGATGACCCCGGGAGCTCTGGGGGGAGATCCATACTGCATCCAGGTTGATCTGCGCGGTCCGCACTGCTAACCGCAGAAGGCAGCAGTGGCGGCGGGTCATCCGCCATCGCCTGGGACGGCGAGGTTGCCTTGAAGGCCACAGAAGCACAAATTATTTCGAAAAACCTCTGCCTCTCCCGTAACCGAGAGTAGAGTAAGCATGAAATGTTTACGGGCCTAATGTCATCTCGGTGGACACCTGAACCGCACCGTACAGGAAGGGAGGAACGCCACCACCCGTTCAGCGCGATGCCTTGCCATTTGAACGCAAGGTTTTTTGAGGAAATGAAATGGCGCAGTAATTCTCTGCCATCTCGGTGGACACCCGAACCGCACCGTAAAGGAAGGGAGGAACGCCACCACCCGTTCGGCGCGATGCCTTGCCCTTTGAACGCAGCGCTTCTCCCCCGGGCCCCTGTGCGCCTGCGCGGCTTTGCTTCGATGCGCGAAGCCCCTAAGAGATCACGTATGACAACGAACTGTATCGTGGCATTTATGTGCTTTTTGCACGCGTTATTAAAAATCGGAAATTATAATTCCGTGCATTATCAAACGCACAGCTCGACTGATATCTTGATAAACATTGAGAAGGCACTTGCAGCAGTTATTTTTTGTGACTCGTTTGGAGACCAACCGGCGCTTGCATGCCGGTCGCGTAGGAGGGCTTAGAGAGTCTCGTTAAATCTCGCGAAGTCTCGTACGGTGACCGGATGTTCTCGTTTCAGAGCCCGGATGATGGCTCTCGGTCTCGGCGTGACGTCACCACACTGCCGACAACGGGAGCTAAAAGCATTTCATGCTTAAAAACAGGAGCTCGATCAAGAGAAGCTGCCGTTCGCAGCGCTCTTCTTGCTCTTCATGCAGCATCATTGCATTTATGCAGCAGCATTGTGGGTGGCCTTCAGGCTGCCAGTTGTGGTGTCCAGGCCGTCCCTAGGCGCGATGTCCTTTGCCCAGGTCACCAGCCGAAGTTGGAGATTCGGCTCGGTGCTGGACAAAGCCTCCCACTGCTGCGGACTGTCTAGGTGCCAAGAGACAGGGGCCAAGTGTGCTGGGCAGGAGAATAAGATATGAGCGTAGTGTGCTCTGGAGCTGTCACATCAGCGGCAGGCAGGCGTGTACGTACCCTCCGGGGTGGAGGAGGGCAAGACGTGCGGGGGTGAGAAAAGTGTGGGCCAGAAGGTGCTGGGAAAGGGATTTGTGCGGAGGGGGCAAAGTGAGACGTACATCGGCGACGGCAACAGCGACGGTGGTGGTGAAAACATTTATTTGGAAGGGGCAGTAGGTATGTTTGGATCAGCCCGTAAGGGACCGATCCTTATAAGCACTAGGTGGACATCCCTAGTTTGGGACCCCAGTTGCGGTGGACGCCTCCCGGGCGTCCACCGGCTTGTCCTAAGGCTTGTTGGGCCTGTAATCATGGCAATGGCAGCCAAGCAGGGTCGCCTCCCAGTCCTCCCGGGTTGGGTTGGGGATGGGGGGAATGGCCAGGTTGGAGGGGAAGGCCCACACCATGTGATAGGTGTTCGAAGACACCCCACTAGAGTGCGGGCAGCTGCCGCTAAAGGAGGGGTAAAAATGTTTTAGTGCTGCCGGGCACGGCAGTGTATTGGTGAGAAGGCAGAGAAGGAGCCGCTCATTGCTTTCTTGAGGCCTTTACATGGGCGAGGGTAAAGCGATGACTATCTTGATAGTAGGTGGTAATATCTTTGAAGGTATAGCCGGATTAAAATCGGGTTCCTGATCGGGTGGGGAGGAGAAAACAGCCCGGTGAATGAGCGCGCGGGCGGCTGCGTCTGCTGCCTCGTTTCGTGCCAACCCCTGATGAGCAGGGGCCCATATGAGGTGACGGTGTGCGGGGTCCGTATCCCGTATGCAATTTTGGTATATTCGATAGGCTAGAAAGGGAGTGCAGCCTTGTTCGACGTTCCGACAGGCCCCTCGCGAGTCGGTGATTATGTATTTTGAATTGGAATGTGAGGCCGCGAGAGCAATCGCGACCTCTTCTCCTTGTGTTGCACTGCGGGCTCTGAAGATGAGGCCGTTAACTTTGTTGCTGTTGTGGACTACCGCGGCCGTGTACAATCCCCCATAGTGGGAGCCGGAGGCGTCCACGTAGTATACACCTGTTTTGTTGCCATGATGTTGGGCTAGCTCTTCCGCTGGTGCCAGGTGCCGACCATTATGGTCTTCACGGGACATGTTGGCTGGAAGAGGTCGCACATGGAGGGCCCGTCTCCACAGTTCTGAGAAGTGAAACCTGTCTTCCATGGGAGTGGTGTGTTGGATATGGAGTCGAGCAAGAAACAGGCGACCCGACTTCGTTTGCGACAAGCGTGTGCACAGGTTTGTAAGGTGAGCATCCCGGAGCTTCTGGAAAGTATTCACGACCCCAAGGGCCATAAGCCGGTTGTTTTAAATGGTGGGGGGAGGTCAAGGGCACGTTTAACAACCTTGCGAAGGATGACCTCAAGGGCATCCTCCTCTTGTTTCCGTAGGTGGAGATAAGGAGTCGAATAGAGAATTCGAATGGTTACGAAGGCGTTCGCCAGCCGCAAGGCATCCTTGCTTCGTAACCACCCGAGCGTTTGTTGGAAACACGGCGGACCATGCGGCCCACCCGGTCTCCCACTTTACGTAGTTTGGCCAATGTAGTGTCTCGCCGTCTGTGTTGGTTGATGTAGAGTCCGAGTACACGTATCTAATCATTTTCGCGTATGGGACCACTCTAAAGATAGAGATATTTTAGTTGTGCACTTTTAGCTAGTTCAGTTAGTAGTGGGGTTGGAGGTTCCACGGCATCCTTACTGGGTGCCCGGGGGAGAAATGCTCGGGCTGAGGCATGTGCGCTCTCGTTCCCTGGGATGCCGTGATGACCTGGTACCCATATTAAGTGTTTGTGTGTGGGTTGGTAGCCACGGGTGCAGCTATTTTGCAGGATTTCAGCTGCTAGCGGTGTGATCCGGCCCCTGCGGTAATTGTGGTACGTTCTCTATGAATCTGTAAGAATGTATTCCGAGCTAGTGTGTGTTGCAGCTATAGTAATCGCCACTTCTTCAGCAGCCAGTATATCCTGGCTAGCCAGTACTAGTCCGTCCATTGTTTCATTTTGGTACACTACCATGACGGCCGTCATTCCCTGCTAGGGACCCGCCGCATCGACATAGAACACGCCCTCGCGCCCGCCGTAGTGCCTTTTCATGGCTTGAGCTCGTGCTTGTCGTCTTGACTGGCGAAAATCGGGGTGCATATTTCTCGGTAGCGGAGCTCCTTTGAATTGTCCTCTCCTTGAGGCTGGGATGTAGGTTTTGGTGTCTAGCTGTCAGGGGTAATTGATGTTTAAATCAATCAGGACTTGTCGGCCACTCCGAGTTGTGGACAGCCGTACCCTCTGCGCCGTAAGGTGTGCCCCTATCAGCTCATCTATCGTGTTGTGCACACCCAGTCGCAAGAGCCGGTCCTTCGATGTCGCGAGAGGGAGTCCCAGGGCCTTCTTGTAGGCTGTTCTGATTATGACGTCGAGGTTTTTGATGTCATGCTTCTTGAGGCGGAGGTAGGGCGCTACGTAGACGACGCGGCTTACAACGAAAGCATGCACCAGTCGCAGAGTATCGTCTTCTCGCATCCCTGATTTCCGCGTCGTTATCCTGACGATCATACTGGCGACTTGCTCGCTCACGAGCCGGAGTTTCTGGAGGGTGAGGAGGTTGTTGCCGTTGTTATTCATGTTCAGACCCAGTATCTTGACCGTCTGAACTTCTTTGATGAGCGAGTTGTCAACGCGGATGTTGATGGTGTCCTGATTATTGCGTTGACAGAAGACTGTGAGTTCAGATTTTTCGGGAGAGCAGGTTAGTCCACAAGCCCGTGGATAATTTTGAACTGTTGTTGCCGCTGTTTATAGTTGTTCTTCAATAATTCCCATACTTTCCGTGGTTTTCTAGTGGGTTATATCAGCATTCAGGACATGGCGTATGCCCTGTACCTGATGGAGAAAAGGTGGGAGATTTAGGAGTGCAATGTTGAAGAGAAGGGGGTGTAGTACTGTCCATTGAGGAATGCCTCTCGTGCCCATCTGCGTGCCCAAGAAGGAACGCCCAGCGAAACGCAGCGGTGAAAGGCTGACTTTGCAATTCGACTCGGCGAGTTCCACTCCTCGGCCAGCTGTAGCTATTGCGGTTGGTTTATTGTTTATGGGGTTTAACGTCCCAAAGAGACTAAGGCTATGAGGAGGCTAAAGGGCTTCGGAAATTTCTAAGGCTAAAGGGCTTCGGAAATTTCGACCACCTGGGTTTGTGTAACGTGCACTGACATCACACAGTACACGGGCCTCTAGAATTTCGCCTCCATAGAAATTCGACCGCCATGGCGGCGATCGAACCCGCGTTTTTCGGGTCAGTAGCCGAGCACCATAACCACTGAGCCACCACGGCGGGTTGGCTGTAGCTATTGCGTCACTCTATGCTTAACAAGTGCGAAGCCACAGCCATTTTTTTCTCTCTGTCTCTGCGAAAATGCATATATTGACGTCTTTGTTTTTGCACACAAACTTATGTCACGCTTGTCTTATGTTATTTTAAGGTGTTACCTATAAAGAAGGCAGGAAACGGCCACATCCTTTCAGAAAGTCAGGCTAGCACAATACAAGGTAGAAAGGCAACTACTAGCAAGACTTGGTCACCGAGACGCAATAAGAGAGATCGAGAATTCGACTGACATGCCACAAAAGATAACAGAAACGTTCGTGGTCAGCCCTATACCAAAAAACATGAGCCCCCTGCACAACACAGGGAGGAGAGAGGCTAGGGCAAGAGCTCTAGGCCGAAGCCTGGCAAAGAAATCAAACGTACTCTACGTAGATGCTTCCACGTAAAGAGGAAAGCGGCGGTCGTAGCCGTCGTTAACAACCAAGGAGAATAAATATCCAGCATGTCAATTAGGACTGGGGATATAGACACGGCAGAGGAGGTGGCAATAGCTTTAGCCATCACGGAAGCAAACAGAAACAGCAAGAGCTACACAATAGTAACAGACTCACAGGCTGCATGCAGACGCTTCCTAAGAGGAAGAATAAGCAAGCAGGCCGGCACCCTCCTCAGGGAGGCGACAAGAATCAAAAACAAGCAGAATGTGGTATGGGCACCTGGCCATGGAGGAGTGCAGGGATACCTTAAAGTTGACGCGATAGTTCGAGGTTACACAAACCGAGCGAGCGACGACAAGGGGGAAACCAACTCTACTGCGACCAGCTACGGAGAGCTCACCATGTTTTGGAAGTTAAGACGCCGTAAATACCCACTTCACCACAAGACACTCACAAGACATCAGGCAACTACATGGAGATGGCTACAAACAAACTCATACCCAAGTCGCTACATATACAGTAAGATTTGGCCTACGCAACGCACTTCAGAATGCGTGTGGTGCGGAGAGAGAGCCACCCACTACCATTCCACATGGGGCTGTCGGGCGAGCCCGATAGAGCCCAAAGTTACAAACCCGTCAGTCGTGGAAGGAGCTTCTGTCCAGCTCCGACCCGCGAGATGAGCTTGCGCTGGTTGAGCAGCCCGAGGAGGCAGCAAGAACCAATGGGATCCTGTACCTAGGAACACCGCCTGCAGCTCAGGACCCCAACCCCTAAACCCCGTCCCATTTTGCGGAATAAAGTTTTATACTACTACTACTACTACTACTACCTTTCTTGGCTCATCAGTGGCGTAGACGGAAGTTGTAGACAGAAGTTCTCCGCCAAGGTGTCTGTCCGCACGAACTGTAAATCATAAGTTGTATGGTAATTAAAATAAAATTTAAAAGTTGATTAAGCAACAGTTGTAAGGAACATATATGTAATGATAGCACTGATTGAAAATAGTGATGATAGCTACTATTGAGAACAACGCTAGTATTATAGCAGTAGTGTTAATGACAGCTGTCGATAATGAAAGTGCAGAGATGGTAGTGATAATGATAGGTACTGACATTGATAGTGCTAGAGACAGTGATGAGGACAGTGATGATGATAGCGATAGTGATTGTTGGTGACGATAGTGATGATGATAGTGGTGGGAAAATTAAAATAAACATGTAATAAATTATAAATACAAATAAGGAATGCAGCATCAAAATCTAAAATAAAAAATTCAGGGGGGCACTTTGATGACCTAAAGTGCAGTGAGGCGAAAGCCTTAAGCGCAGTGTTGCTGCTTGTGTCACTGATGTGTAGTTAAAATGTTAAGCTTGGCCTCTAAGAGTGGAACGCGACAGCGTCGTGCAACGCTGACAGGGAGTCCACAGAACACCATCGCCCATTCTGCTCTACACCTTGCTCGACTGTAAATTGGTTTTTGAGGAAAGGAAATGTATCTATCCCGAATATCTCGGTGGACACCTGAACCTCTCTGTAAGGGAAGGGAGGAAGATGGGAGTGAACGAAGATGCGTATTAGCTAGACGCGCCTTTGTTCATTCCAAACCATCGAATATTATGTTGAGAGTGTCCTGAAAATTTGAGATGAGAGTATCTGATCTCGCTTCGGCGAGCGCGGCTTTGGCCGCTTATCTGATTTTTTCAGCAGCGTCCGCTCCGGCGGACGCAGTTATTGCTGCGACGCGCGTCTTTTCTTGCCTTTTTCTCTTATCTTTTATCTCTCCTCTATCTGCACGTTGGCAGCGGTGGTGGCTTGGCTAGAGCCAGTAGCAGGCCCGTGCAATTTCCTTTTCATCCTTCTCTCAGTCACAACAACAACAACAACAAAATTTGCGATGTGTTAAAAGACCGAGGTTTTGAAGAAGAAATTGTATCCCTTTTCCCGAATCTATCCAAACTGAAGAAGTTGGAATGGTCGCTGGAAGCGAGGAGTGCTGTAGCCATGTAAATAGCCATGTAAATAGTCACATATGTTGTAATGCACTGTATTCCCGCGCCTTTGAAGGCAATAAAGAAAAAAAAATGCTGGCATGGTGTAGTAGTTACGTGTGCGAGTCTCGCACTCCGGAGACCCTGGTTCGATTCCTCAACTCGACCAATTTCCGACTCGGTTTTATTTTTTGTGTGGTCTGAGTATAAAGGTTAATTAGGCAAATTGGTCTTTATCATTGTTCTAATGCCATCCATCATGTCCTGTCACTAACATGTCAAATGATGGAACTCTCTAGAATGTTCGACACAATGTCTACGAAACGTCTAGAAACGTCTAACTGTTAGTGTTTGTTAGTGGTAGTTAAGCATGACTTGCACATTTAGTGATACTGGTTATTGTATATGAGAGAAGCCAACAGCCACAGAAACCAAGGGGCAGAAGAGATTTTTAATTTTATTTATTTATTTTGTGGTGTTGATCAATTTGTATTACTGAATATGTTATCGCTTAAAGCTAATTGATTAGAAAAGCAGAAGAAAAAACAACCACATGCCGCCGGTGGGATCCGAACCCACGACCTCCGAATTACGCGTCCGGTGCTCTACCGCTGAGCTACAGCGACGGCTGTCAAACCTTCTGCTTTCGGGGGTATTTATGTTTACAAATAACCTAACCTTGAGTGTTCACCACCGCCACCCACGTTCTTAAGCGGCGGACGTAGCACGTCCTGAGCTACCGCTGATGTGACGTAGAACGTCATCGAACGGCGAGGGTGGAAGCTGTGTGAGAACCCTCTTATGCTTCCTAAGGCATCAAGGCTGCCAGAACCGAGGCCCTCGTTAAGCAATTAAGCAGAGAAGGAAAGGGGAATGAGGGGCTCGTTATAAAAAAATTCAGCGGGCACTTTGACTGTCTAAAGTGCGTAGAGGCGAAAGCGTTTTCCGCACCACTTTCGCTGCTTCTCGCGTGGACGATAACACAGCTATGGAAGTGGAGAAAGTGGAGAATGGGAGGACGGTCAAAAGGCCACCTCCGGCAGATGAGGGAGCTCATGCAAAGAGAGTAGCAGAAACTTCGGCGGCGGACACGCCGCAGCCAGTATTTAAAGTCACTTGTCTTAAGAGGGACATGCTTACCCTTGCGGAGAGAGTAGGAAAACTGGAAGAAAGACAGGATAGGTTGGAAGGCCGGGTCGACAGGATAGAAGCTAGACTAGGCAACACTGAGCAGCGTCTTGACGCCTTCACCAATGACTTGCAGGGTTTCCAAACCCAGGTAATGGACATGTTTAAACAGCTAAATGCTATGCTAGAGGTTAGATTGCCTCCCGTAGTCGGCCAAGCGCCGATGTTAGTGAACCTAGGGCCTCACCATGGCCCCACGCCAGCAAATTGAGGTTTGGCAGTGGAACTGCAGGGGCTTGCGTCGCAAGCGGGGGAACCTGCAGTTGCACATACAAAATCTGGATAGTAAGCCGGACATTATAGCTTTGCAGGAGGCTAGCAGCTCGGTGAAATTACCGGGATTTAAGACATTTACACCACCAGAGATTGATCGAGGGGGCGTATCGAGCGTATTCACGGTCGTGTTAGTCCATCGCAACACCACAGTGATTCAGCATACCATAGATAGCAGCAGGGAGCACTACGTCCTGCTGGAGATTTTGCCCAAAAGAAAGGACGATAAGAGTCTATTTGTTCTTAATGTGTACTCTTCTCCAAAAGATAAGGGGGTGGGCTTGCCAGACCTTCTGATAAAAACGCAACGGCTAGCGGCTAGGTCTCAACTCATCGTAGCGGGAGATTTCAATGCGCCTCATCCGGAGTGGGGCTACATCCGAGCCAGCCCGAAGGGAAATAAGCTTTGGCAGGTTGCCCAGGACCTGCGATGGACGATCTTGAACAACCCGCTAGATCATACCAGGATAGGCAACAGCGTGAGCATAGACACCTCTCCAGACCTCACATTTGTGAATGGTATCAGGGATGCAAAGTGGGTAAACACGGGACAGCCACTGGGAAGTGATCACTATATCCTTTCCACGATATTTAGTGCTGCTAAGCACAAAGACACGGTGAAAGGAACTCGAGTGACGGACTGGGACCGATTTCGGCAATACAGGAATGACACAGTGAACGGGGAAATCGAGGACTTAGGAGCCTGGATTGACACACTCAAGCAGGCCGCGAAAAGAACCACAGAAGAGGTTCCGACGGAGGAGGAGGGCTTTACGGCTGACTCTAGATTGTTACACATGCGGGAAGCCCATGCGAGTCTCCTTCGGAGGTGGAGGAAACAAAGGCATAATGGTGTCCTCCGTAGGAAGATGGCCAAGCTAGAACGAGAAATCGAAACCTACACATTGGAGTTGCAGTGCAAACAGTGGGGGCCGATTTGTGACCGGATGAATGGGCAATTCGGATGCAAAAAAACATGGCAGTTGTTGAGGCACCTTTTAGACCCGGCGGCAACCAAATCTGCGCAGAAGGGGCAAATGGCTAGGTTAGTGCATCGGTATCAAGGCACGATTGGGGAATTTATACATGAATTCCGAAGTCGTTACATAAACAGAGAGGCGGGTGGTTGCTTGCCGGATTACTCGGGAGAGCAAAAACCTTGAATTGGATGCAGACTTTACGGTGGCGGAGGTAGAGTTTGCAATGGGCCAGCTTCGTACCACGTCAGCAGCGGGTCCGGTCGGGGTTACTAATAAAATGCTGAGGAACCTGGATTTCAAGTCAGTGGGAGCACTCACGAATTTAATGAATAAATTTTGGGCGGCCGGGGAGATTCCGCCAGAGTGGAAGCATGCTAGGATTACATTTATTCCTAAAGCAGGGAAGAAGCTCTGCATTGAGAATCTGCGTCCCATCTCGCTAACGTCGTGCTTGGCCAAATTGATGGAGCATGTAGTCCTGAACAGGCTTCAGGGTTATGTAGAGGACAATGAGTTGATACCTGAAACAATGATTGGCTTCAGGGCTAATTTATCGACGCAGGACGTCATGTTACAGCTAAAAAAAGACGTGGTTGATCCTGGGTACGGCACGGGCACCAAGGCTATCTTGGGGCTCGACCTCACTAAGGCCTTTGACAATGTTACCCATGAGGCAATATTGAGGAACTTATCGGACATAGGAGCGGGGGGTAGAACCTTCCGGTACATCAGATCGTTTCTGGAGGGTAGGACTGCGGAGATTGTAGTCGGAGAAATGAAATCGGATCCCTTCCCATTGGGGGGCAGGGGGACACCGCAAGGGTCGGTATTATCGCCCTTCCTATTTAATCTCGCCTTGATCAAGATACCAACCAGGCTGCAAGGGATATCGGGACTTAAACATACATTTTATGCGGATGACATTACTCTATGGGTAACAAGAGGCAGTGACGCCCAATTGGAAGAAACTCTACAACAGGCGGTGGATATTGTGGAGGAGCTAGCAGGGGAAGCAGGACTCTCGTGCTCTCAGCCCAAGTCCGAGCTTTTTGTGCTGAGGGATAAACCAAGAGCGATACATGCGAGGCACTATATGCCGCCACCACCTTAGAGGTGAAAGTGGGGTGAGTAGCGGTCGCTGAGGTCCAAACGATCAGGATCCTGGGTATGTATCTGCAGACTAACAGGAAGAATAGCGAGTCCTTGCAAAGGCTTAAAAATCCGGTCAATGCTACCGTGCGGCTAATCAGGAGAATCGCCAATCGTAAGAGAGGTGTTAAGGAAAAAGTCTTGTGTAAGCTAGTGCAGGCATTTGTGCTCAGTAGAATAGTGTATGCGACGCCTTATTTGAAGTTGGACGCGGCGGAAAAAGGAAAGGTGGAGGCTATGATTAGGCAGGCATATAAAGCGGCCCTTGGGTTGCCTCAGAATGCGTCTACCGAAAGGCTGCTGGGATTAGGGGTGCACAACACCCTAGAAGAACTACGGGAGGCGCACTTGGTTATGCAGCTCGGTAGGCTTTCAAAAACAAAAGCAGGGAGGGACATATTGGAAAGGATCGGCATTGGAGTTGACGTTCCAGCCAGTGACACGAAAATTCAGATGCGGCGGGAAATGCACAAGCGCTTGTACATAAAACCTTTGCCCAAAGAACATGCATCCAATACATCACGAGGACCGCAGGAAGGCAAGAGCCAACGCTTTACATGCTAAGTACGGGAAGTACAACGGGGCAGTCTATGTAGATGTCGCCGAGTATAAGGACAAGGATGCATTTGCAATAGCGGTGGTGGACGGGCGGGGACGCTTGATCGCCTTTGGATCAGTCAAAACCCGCTCCCCAGAAACTGCAGAGGAAGCGGCGATAGCACTAGCTATGACTAGTAGTAATGCTGACCTGATCTTCAGCGATTCAAAAACAGCCATCTGAAATTTGGCGAGGGGCAGAATATCTGTCACAGCGGCGCGGTTGCTGAATCGGGCCACGGAGCGAGGGATTACGGAGGCGGAAATTGTCTGGGTACCTGCACACTCTGGGAACCCTGGGAACGAGACGGCTCACATGAATGCTCGAGGTTTCGTCAGCCGAGTAGGTGAGCCGGACGTCCCGGGAAGGTCCACGAGAGATGGGCTGGTATCCTTTCATGACATTACTAATCATTTCAGACTTGAGCGGAGGATTTACCCACCCCCGGACAAGCAATTGGTGAAGGCGCAGGAATGCGTCTGGCGACGATTGCAGACTAGATGTTTCTTCAACCCATACGTGTTGAGCAAAATCTACCCGGACATTCAGCCGGAGTGCAAATGGTGTCACGAATTGGCAACCTATGACCACGTATTATGGAGCTGTAGGATAGCACCGCCACCGGCGGACGTTATGCGTGATCCTTCCCTCGAGCAGTGGGAGGCCGTGCTGGCCAGCTCAGACCCGGTCGTCCAGACCAGGGCCGTGAAGTGGGCCACCCAGGTCGCCGTCAGCCATGGGTTGATGGCCATCTAACACGGAATCGTCCACACATGCTCTCTGACGAAAATAAAAGTTTTTCCATCCATCCATCGCTGCTTCTGTGGCACTGGTGGCGTCACATATAATTGAGTACTAATTACTAAGTGATGACAAATAACTAATTAATACTTAATTACTGATTAATGTCTGAATACTAATTAACTGCTAATTAGTGGCGCTTAACTTTAGCCTTTAGGAGTGGAACGTGACAGCGTGTTGTAGCGTTGCCAGGGAGTCCACGGAACGCTGGGAGAGATCTGCGATATCTTTCACATGGTGTGGGCATGTACTCAGAATCCTCACCTTCCCCCCTCCCCCACCCCCACCCGAGAGGCGTGGGAGACTGCCCTCCTCAACTGCTCCACACTGGAGTCCCAAAGGGCTCTGGTCAAGCGGGCGCGAGACGGGGCCTCGTCATGCGGTGTCCCGGACTAAGGATACCGACCATGCAGCAGGGTTTTTTTTTTTAACCTCAAGCTCTCTTTGATTAAAGTTTTTCACCACCACCACCACATCCACGGAACGCCACCACCCGTTCGGCGCGATGCCTTGCCCTTTGAACGCAACGCTTTTTGAGGAAAGGAAATGGTGCAGTAATTCCCTGCCATCTCGGTGGATGGTGGTGGTGAAAATATTTTAATGAAATGGTTTAGGAGGTTGTAGCCGTGGTTGGAGCTCTCAGTCCGGAACCCCATTGGCGTAGGCTGCTGTCCGGGCTCTTTCGATGAGTTACTTTTGACTCTTTTCGTCCGAGCTGGACAGAGCTGCCTCCCACCCCTCCTGCGTTGGCTGGTTATTAACAGTGATCGCCTGATTTCGTTGGCAGGCCCATACCATATAGTACAGGTCCGCCTTCTCCCCGCAGAATTTGCATTGGGAGTCAAATGACTCCGGGTCTATGGCATGTAGTCTTCGTGGGTTGTTGTAAGTGTTGGTCTGTAGCTTTCGGAGGTGTTGTTCCTCCCCTTTATCTAGTGTCTTAGCCGGCGGAGGGTAGACCCGACGGGATAATCTTAAGTGCTGAAGAATGTCATTGTAAGTTAGTAGTGGGGTAGGAGGTTCCACGGCATCCGCACTGGGTGCCCGGGGGAGAAATGCTCGGGCTGAGGCATGTGCGCTCTCGTTCCCTGGGATGCCCTGGTGACCTGGTACCCATATTAAGTGTTTGTGTGTGGGTTGGTAGCCACGGATGTAGCTATCTTGCAGGATTTTAGCTGCTAGCGGTGCGACCCTGCCCCTCAGGTAATTGCGATACGCTGTCTGTGAATCTGTGAGAATGTATATTGAGCTAGTGTGTGTTGCAGCTAGAGCAATCGCCACTTCTTCCGCAGCCAGTATGTCCTGGCTAGCCAGTACTAGTCCGTCGACTGTTGTATTTTGGTGCACTACCGCGACAAACGTCATTCCCTGCTCGGGACCCGCAGCATCGACATAGAATACGCCCTCGCGCCCGCCGTAGTGTCTTTTCATGGCTTCGGCTCGTGCTTGTCGTCTTGACTGGTGAAAATCAGGGTGCATATTCCTGGGTAGTGGTGGTGGTGGTGAAAAACATTTATAATGCAATAAATATTTACAGAGAGGTGATTGGGGTAGGCCCTATTGGCCCTTTCCCCTAACAATACTAGGTGGAGCCCCTATTCCGGGGCCCCATTGGCAAGCAACGCCGCCCGCGTCCGGTCAACCAAGGCCTTTTGGGTCTTTAGGTCCTGACAGCCGAGCAGGGCCGCCTCCCAGTCCTCTCTGGTGGGGTTGAGGTTGGGGGGGATAGATGGGTTTGACTAACACGCCCAAACCATGTGGAAGGTGTCAGCCACCTCCCCACAGAACTGGCACGCGCCATCAAAGGATGTATTGAAATGTTTAAGCACCGCCGGGCACAGTAGTAAGAATTTTGATGAGGAGGCGCTCGTCAGCGCGATCCAGACCCTTACAAGGGGCCGGGTAGCGCCGGTGCTCCTCCTTGTAGTAATCGGTGATTTGTTTGAATGTAATGGCCAGATTGTCTGATTGGGAGTACCCTTCCAAGGACAGGGAGATAGCCCGGGGAGAGAGTGCGCGGGCGGCCTGATCGGCCTGTTCGTTTCCCTGGAGTCCCTGGTGACCGGGGGCCCAAATCAGGTTACGTGGAGTTGGATCTTCAGATCGACAGCTATATTCCAGCATGCGCCAGGCAAGCGGGGGAGCCCAGCCCAACTCGTAGTTCCGACAGGCACCTCGCGAGTCGGTGATGATGTGTTTCGACTTGGGAGTAGTGAGAGCAAGAGCAATGGCAATCTCCTCCGCGTGTGTTGCGGTGTAGGCTTTGAAAGTGAGCCCGTTGACTGTGTTTGTGTTTTGTACGACTGCGGCCGTGTACCACACCCCGTGGTGAGGGCCGGCAACGTCCACGTAATACACATGTTGTTGGTTACCATAGTATCGCGCCAACGCTTCCGCGCGCGCCTGGCGACGACCGCTATGGTCTTCTCTGGACATGTTGCGGGGAAGGGGTGGGACCCGGAGGGCGCGTCTCCAGGGTTCTGGCACTCTCTCCCTTTCCTCAATATGGTAGTCATGTTTGATGTGTAGCCGGTCCAAGAGGCGGCGACCGGACGTGGTCTGTGCAAGACGCGTGTATTGGTTGACTAAGTGGGCCTCTCGAAGCTCCCGAAATGTGTTCACCACGCCCAAGGCCAGAAGTCGCTGGTTGGACGTGGTGACCGGGAGGTCGAGAGCCCGCTTGATGACTTTCCGGTGGATGACCTCCAGTTGGTCATCATCATGTTTGCGCAGGTGCAAGTAGGGGGTTGAGTAGAGGATTCTACTCGTTACGAAAGCATGGGCAAGCCGCAGTGCATCCTTGCTTCGTAATCCGCCCCGCTTGTTGGAGACCCGGCGGACCATGCGGCCCACCTGGTCTCCCACCGTGCGAAGTTTGGCTAGGGTGGTGTCGACTCTGCGTTGGTGGTGTATGAAGAGACCAAGTACGCGGATCTCCTTGGACTCCCGGATCGGTCCCGATAGGAGACTGATGCAAAGCGGTGTTTTGTCCCGAGGGGAGGGACGTATGTGCACAAATTCTGATTTAGACGGGGCGCACTGGAGTCTGCAGTAGGCCGCGTAGTCGCCGACTAGGGTCGCCGCTGCTTGCAGGCAGGATTCCATGTGGCCCAGGTTACCTTGCGTGGCCCAGATTGTAATGTCATCCGCATAAAGAGCGTGATGTATCCCGGGCAAAGAGGACAATTTGGAGGGAAGATGAAGCATTGCCAAATTGAAGAGGAGGGGAGACAGGACCGCGCCTTGAGGTGTTCCCCTCGAGCCGATGGTGTATGGCCCGTGTTCCGCATCTTGTATGCGTATGTAGGCTTGACGGTCTGTAAGAAATTGTTTTATGTAGTTGAATGTTTTGTGGCCACAGTTGGTGTTACTGAGGTGGTCCAGGATTACTTCGTGTTTGACGTTGTCGAATGCGCCTTTAAGATCCAAGGCCAGGACCACCTTGTCGTTGTGGGGACATTCGACAGGATCTAAGATGTCGTGGTGAAGCTGCAGAAGTATATCCTGTGCAGACTTGTGAGGGCGAAAACCGAACATGGTGTCCGCGAAAGTGTGCTGTGTTTCGAGAAAATCGGAGAGTCTGTCGCGCACCATCGTCTCCATCAGCTTGCCGACACAAGACGTGAGGGAGATGGGGCGAAGGTTCTCCACATCAATAGGTTTGCCGGCTTTCGGAATAAAGGTCACGAGAGCCGATTTCCAATCGAGAGGGAGAGGAGTCTCTCCGTCCCAAATGCTATTGATGTATTTGAGGAGCGCGGCGTAGGCTGCGTCGGGAAGGTTGGCCAAGAGCTTGACCGTAACCTTGTCGCGCCCGGGTGCAGTGCCCCGCTTCATTTTGCTCAAGGCCGCCCGGAGGTCGTGGAGCTGGAACGGCTTGTCCAGCTCCGTGTTCTCTTCGCCTGCATACGAGTACGCCGCCTGCCGGGGGTCCTTAGTGGTGCACAGGTAGCGATCCCTGAGCGTGTGCGCTAGTTGTTTTGTCGTTCCTGTAAAGTTGTGCAAGGCCCTATGTAATTGGCGTTGGGTTTCCGTGCGTGTTTGTATTGGATCGATGAGAACGCGGAACAGGCGCCACGTGTTGCGGCCAGACATCTGGCGAGCAGCCGCGTTGCACCGGTCCACCCAGTTAGTGTCGGCTAGCTGAGTAGCATATTCCGCTGCCTGTTGTGTGAGTTCGAGGATGCGGTTCTTTAGGCGTCTGTTATGTTTCTGTTTCTTCCATCGCTTCGTGAGGCTGCGACGGGCCTCTCAAAGGTGGAGAAGGTGGTTGTCCACGCCTGTTTGTGTTTCTGTTAGCTGTATCTGCTGTTCGTGTTGTGTGAGTGTAGACGTGAGCGATCTGGACCAGGCGTCGTATCCCGACTGGAGGGGGTCTACAATAGGTAGAGAGGTGCGGAAAGTCGTCCAGTCAGGGATACGCGCTCGTGTCGTCTACTCTTTCTGTCCTTGTGTGTCGCGCTAAATTTTTCAAGATATACGAGCTTGTTTTAGTGGGCGTTTCAGGGGACGCATGTAAATGGTTGTGTTGATTATACAGTGATCACTACCTAGAGTGTACTCTGTATTCAGCCAGTCGGCATGTCGTATGTTGCGTGTAAATGTGAGGTCCGGGCAAGTATCTCGTTGAATGGAATTGCCGACACGTGTTGGGTTGGCGGGGTCAGTGTGCAGGGTGAGTCCAAGTGTGGAAAGAAGTTCCGCAAGCTTCCTCCCACGCTTGTCCTCCCGGGGGTATCCCCATAGCCTGCTCGGGGCGTTGAAATCGCCGACGATTAGGAGGGGATCCCTAACCGCCACCTGCATAGCTTGAGTGAAAATTTCATTGAACGTGACGTTGTTAAGTTTCGGTGGGCAGTAAATATTTAGAATGTGTACAGGTGGGTCAGACCGCTTTAGGGGCAGCACTGAAACCATCGTGTATGAGAAAGACGGTGTTGTGGGAAGTGTGACCTCCTGCGCAGTCTATCGCTTGTGAACAAGTATACATGTCTGCGGGTTGTGTTGAAATGTAGTGTAATTTGTTAGTTTGGCACCGGCGCCGGGTTCCTGAAGGGCAACCACGGCGACGAGGAACTCAAGGTTCTCAAGATAGAGGCGGAGATGTCCGCTTCTTGTGGTCCTTGAGACCTCGGCAATTCCACTGCGTTAGTGTAAGCGGCTGAGTTGTTCTTGCTCGCGACTTAGGGTTGGGGGCCATGGTCGGAGGCGGAGGGTGGGGTCACGTTGTTAAGACTCCCCAGTCCGCTAGTGCCCGGCGCAGACGTGCAAGAGTCTTCCGAAAAGTCAAACTCATCGGGAATAGCTCTATTGAATTTTGAGGGGCGGTTAGCGTCCCTGATGGGTCCTACGCGTTTAAGGACGCGCGGATTATCTTTTATCCATTTTTGGATAATGTGCGTTACGGCTTGGGTCACCTGTGCGATGACACTCTCCACCTGACGCGCGATGGTGTCATGGATGATTTTGGGGAGGTCAGCCAATTGTGTTTCAATTGCGGTCACCCGGGTCTCCAGGGCTGCGGCGCGACTGTCCACAGGAGGAGGGATCTCCCTGTCTGTTATGTTTTCTGCCTCGTCGCTCGACGCGGGCGGAGTATGGAATTGGGATTTGAGCGAGTTAAGCTCGCTGGCTAGTTTTTCGTTTTGAGCTCGCAAGAGGGCGAGCTCGCGCTTGAGTTCCTGTGTCTCGGCGGTGCTGGTGGGGGAGGAGGGAGGAGGGGAAGGAGAGGAGGCGACCCTCGCCCAGCTGCCTACCTTGGGTTGGTTGCAGGCGGCGCCGCCAGATGAAGCGCTGAGAGCTGGGAACTCCGCTGCTCCGGGTGGTGGCGTTACTGTTGCTGTCTTGCCAGGGGGAGGCATCACGCCACGCCGTGGCGTCTTCTGGTTGTTTCGCTGCCGCCCTCCCCGTGTAGCGCCGGCATTGGCTCCCTTGGGTGGCGTCCTGGGCCCTGGCTGCGGCAACTTGATGAATTTCGCGGTGCGTTCGCGGGAGCTGGTGAGGTGCGGGCCCCCGCAGATTAAACAGATAGGATTGCAGACGTGGGGGGCCATCCCCTCAGTACCAAGCCCCACGTTTTGGCCACAAAGGCCGCATCTTTCCTTGACCGGGGTGGGACAGTTGTCCACCCGGTGCCCCAGTGTGCCGCAACGGTAGCACGCTGGCACTGTTTTTTTGTACTCCTTGACGGGAGTCAGTTCTGCGTTATAGTGGACGTAACGCGGAACAGTGCGTCCCTCGAAAGTCAGCACAGCTACGTTTGATTGTCCCAGCTTGCGCACATGAACGAGTTCACCACCGCGCCACTGCACATTATGTTTTAGTGACTCACTGGTTTCTAAGTTGTGAACAGATATCACACCGCGACACACATCACCGGTGAGCTTGAGGTGGCCGTGAAATGCGAGCGATCCTCTGCTGGTGTTAAGTTGAATGTCCGTGAGGAGCTTTTTAACTACTTCTGGGTTCTGCGTGCCACAGACGATGATGTTCTGTTACCAATTTGGTGAAATGGTGATGGTGTTCATGTGCTGCCTACCGATGAGTTGCGAAATGGCAGCGCCGAGCTCACCTTGCTGGAAGGCCGTCTTGAGGGAGACCGTACTGCGTGGCTGCAGCACGACCACGTAGTCGTCAGGGTCCATCCTGACCGTTGGCTTGGGAGTCCACTTCGAGACTGGTGAAGAAGACTTCTGTGGAGGTGTAGAAGACGGAGCGCGAGCGTCTCCCGTTGTTGAATTGTTGAGAGGAGTCTTGGGCATTGCCGCTCCTCGTGCGTTCTGCCGGCGGCGGCGCCGGCTCTCAACGACTTGGAAAAGGGCAGCTTGCTGCGCCGAAATGGTGGATGGGCCGTCCTCTGGCTGGCTTACAGGGACAGATGACCACGACAGAGTCGTGGGGTCGTATCCGCGTTGTTCAGATAGAGCCATGTTGAGAGGTTGGCCGGCAGGCGTCTCCGCAGCCAGCGGCGGAGCCGGAGCCGTTAGGCTTAGCTCGACCGCTACGTGGTGATGCGGAGGGTTGCTCGAAATGGCCGAAAATTCAGCGTACCTGGGTGTGATCCGGTTCTCCAGGATCCTGCTGACTTCACGGTTGCAGTCGCACAGGTTTGATAGGCGTTACATCAGGTTCCCGCGGTTCCAGCCGAGAAATCGACGGAGCCGATGCACCACGCATCCGATCACTCCGCGCTCAAACGCCGTCACCTTCCTGGGTAGTGGAGCTGCCTTGAGTTGTCCTCTCCATGAGGCTGGGATGTCGGTTGTGATGTGTAGCTGTCGGGGGCAATTGATGTTTAAATCACTCAGGACTTGTCGGCCAGTTCGAGTTGTGGAGAGCCGTACCACCTGCGCCGTAAGGTGTGCCTCTATCAGCTCATCGATCGTGTTGTGCACACCCAGTCGCAAGAGCCGGTCCGTCGATGTCGCAAGAGGGAGTCCCAGGGCCTTCTTGTAGGCAGTTCTGATTATGATGTCGAGGTTTTTGATGTCACGCTTCTTAAGGCGGAGGTAGGGCGCTACGTAGACGACGCGGCTTACAACGAAAGCCTGCACCAGTCGCAGAGTATCGTCTTCTCGCATCCCCGATTTGCGCGTCGTTATCCTGGCGATCATCCTGGCGACTTGCTCGCTCACGAGCCGTAGTTTCTGGAGGGCAAGAAGGTTGTTGCCGTTGTTATTTATGTACAGACCCAGTATCTTCATGGTCTGAACGTCCTTGATGGCCGGGTGAGTTGTCTACGCGGATATTGATGGTGTCTTGATTCTTGCGTTGACGGAAGACTATCAGTTCGGATTTTTTGGGTGAGCACGTTAGTCCACACGCTCGGGCATAATTTTGAACTGTTGTCGCCGCGATTTGTAGTTGTTCTTCAATCATTCCCATACTTCCCGTGGTTGTCCAGATGGTTATATCATCAGCGTACAGGGCGTGGCGTATGCCCTGTACCTGATTGAGAAGAGGTGGGAGATTTAGGAGTGCAATGTTGAAGAGAAGTGGGGATAGTACTGCCCCTTGCGGAGTGCCTCTCGTGCCGATCTTCACTTGCGTTGTGTGTTTTGAGCCGGTGCTGATGTTGACGGTTCTGTCCGTAAGGAAATCGCAGATGTACGAGTAGGCTCGCTGGCCGCAGTTCATGCTGTGGAGGTTGTTGAGGATTGTGGAGTGTTTGACATTGTCAAACGCTCCCTTGAGGTCAAGTGTTAGAAGCGCTCGGTTACTGTTTGTGCGTGCGGAATCAATGACTTCGCGTTTGATTTGCAGAAGCACATAATGGGTGGACAAGTGTGCCCGGAATCCAAACATCGTGTGTGGAAGTAGCTCATTGTCCTCAAGATAATTGGAGAGACGCGTGTGGACTGCCGTTTCCATGAGTTTGCCTGCGCACGACGTGAGGGATATGGGGCGCAGGTTTTCGATGCTGATTTTCTTGCCGGGTTTGGGAATAAAGTGTACATTGGCTGTTTTCCATGCTTGTGGAATGGTGCCGGTACGCCAACATTCGTTTATGTAATCCGTGAGTTGCTGCAGAGCCTCCGTGCCGAGGTTGGCCAGAAGTCCGACAGTAATTTTGTCTTGTCCCGGGGCTGTGCCTCGGCGCATATCTGCTAGTGCTGCAATGATTTCCTCTGAAGTGAAATATCTGTCTAGGTCTTCGTTCGGTTCCCCACGGTACTCCTTATTGTAGGGTTGTGGGTCTCGCGCGGTGCAGATATAGCGACGCGTGAGTTCATCCACGAGTTCATGATCCGTGCCTTGAAAGCTGTGTAGGGCTCGATGCAAATTTCTGTGTTGTTCACTCTTCGCTTTCGGAGGGTCAATTAGGCATCGCAGAAGGTTCCACGTAGCCTTGGTGTCTAGGCGGCCTTTGAGGGATTCGCACTTCGTTAGCCAATTGGTGCGAGCGAGGTCCCATGCGTATTGGTCTGCTTGAATAGTAAGCTAGGCTATTCGAAGTCTTAGTTTCCGATGTTTTTGTTTTTTCCACCGTTTTATAAGAGCACGTCTTGCTTCCAAAAGGTGTAGGAGGTGGTTGGCAACAGCTGGGTGGTCCTCCGTGGTGGCAAGAGACTTTGTGAGCTTTTCTTTAAGGTCGAGAATGGAAGCCGCCCAATCTTCGTAGCTGGTTATTTGTTCGGATGTGGTTAGTTTGGTGTCCTTTCTGAATGTCTCCCAGTCTGTAATTCTGGCTTGCCCTCGTGGTTTGCTGTGCTTGTTGCTTTCGAAGATGGTCTGCAGCACGTAGTGATCGCTGCCTAGGGTCTCTCCTGTATTGAGCCACTCATAGTTGCGGGCATTGCGGACGAGCGTGAGGTCGGGAGAAGTATCCCGCGTTACGCTCGTGCCGACTCGCGTCGGGTGCTGCGGGTCCGTGAGTAGGGTCAGGGCCATGTCAGCGATGGCGGATGCTAGTTTTATGCCTTTCGTGTCTTCCCTGGGGTATCCCCATAGGGGGCTAGAAGCATTAAAGTCGCCAACTATAGCTAGGGGAGCTTTTTGGGCTTCTCTTAGGGCTTTAAGAAAGATCACGTCGAAGGCTACGCGGTGCTATTTGGGGCGACTATATATATTGAGTATATAGGTGCCCTTGCTGTTTCTGTGCTGTGGCAGTATTTTTATGAAGGTATATTCAATGTCGATGTCTAGATTAAGGTCTAAAGTGATTGCCGTGCATGATTTGTGGACCAAGATGCATGTCGAGGGATTTGTTTGATGTGTTGAGTATCCTCTGATCCTAGCCTCCATATTCACTTCTTGCAGGGCTATTATTTGCGGCGTATCGGGATGAGAGTCTATGTATTGCTGTAATGTTTCCCTCTTCCGTTTTAGTCCCCTGCAGTTCCACTGTAGGATAGTAAGTTTATGTCTACGTTGTGGAGCCATGCTGAACACTAGAAACTTGTGCCTCATCATGTGGTGCGCCCTCAGGTTGTAGATCTGGCTGAGTGCTTGGCAGACGACGAGTTCCCATTTTACCCTGCAGCTTTGTGCCCCTGTTGTGAGAAACATCTGATAATTCCTGAAGTTTGCGGTCAATTCTGATCTCCTGCGATTGCATCCTTATTAAAACTGGTTCGAAGTTTTCCATCATGGGTTTAATAACTGATTCGAACATAATTTTGATTGTCGTCTCGATCATAATTTGTAATTTATTTTCAATGAGGTCTTGAATTGTTTTTTCTAAGCGAGTGATGCGTTCCTGGGTTTGGGGGTGCTCTGTATATTGCTGCTTTAGTGCCTGCGATGGTGGTGCCTGCGGAGTTGGTGCCTGGTGGGGTGCGTCTGGTGTAGTTGCTTGCCTCTCGGGGGTGCTAGCATCTAACTGGTGTGGAGACGGAGGGTGTAGCTCTGCCCTATCTTCTTCCATCGGACATGCCTGTTGCGTCGATGGAGGTAATGTGTTGTTTGGATTGACTGCGATGACTAACTGCTGTTTCAATGTGCTATTTTCTGAGTTTAGTTGTTCAATCTCTGCTTTAAGTTGTTTGTAAGCCAACGCTTCGGGGGAGGAGGCATCTACATCTGCCCAGCTCACCTTGCTGCCGTTGCGCTGTTCCTTGTTATGGGGTCCTGTTGTCTTCTCGGCTGGACGACTGCCGTTGTTGTGCGACACATTATCGGTAGTCCCAGGTCCATTGCTTGAAGAGCGTGAGCCGGGTGGTGCTGAGTTGTTGCTGGACTGGTCCTGGTGGGTCAGTCGGTCCCCGCTGCTCGATGGACCTCTGCTGCCGGACCGGTTCCGAAGCCTGGATCTTGACCGGTGGTTGACTTCTCCTGTCTTGGGCTTGGTTTTTTGTGATGTTCGATACTTGTACTTGCACTGATTCGACCCCATGGGATGTGGACCTTCGCAGACCGTGCACTTGGGTTGGCAGTCGTGGGATTCTGGAACATCTTGCTGACCGCACTGCGGACATCTTGACTTCGAAGGGCAAGGGCAAACATGCGCTCGGTGTCCAAGTTTCCCGCACAGTGCGCAGGCTGGCGTTGTTTTCTTGTATAGGCGTACTGGAACCGCTTCACCGTAGTAGAAGACGTGAAACGGAACCTTTCTTCCTTCACACGTGATGGCCGCCACGTTGGAGGAACCTAATTTTCTCACGCTCACCACTGGTGCGTCCGGGGAGCGAAGCGCGTTCGTGATGTCTTCGTTGGAAACCCTCGGGTCCACTTGTATTACTCCTGTGCAAGTGTCATCGGAGGGGCGGAGGTAGGAGTACACTGCCTGTGCCTTGTCCCCAAGCTGAATTTCGTGAATTGCCAGGATCTTTCTGATTATCTGGGCGTCTCGCACCCCGACGACGATGATGTTCCCATATGGGCCAAACGCTGAGCTCGGCTGAGCCCTTGTCGACGCCAGCAGCAATGTGCAAGGCGTTTCCGACCGTGTTGCTTCCCCTGAATTTGCTGAGATCCAGCGTTCCTTTAGGTTTGATTATGATCACAGCATCTTGCTTGTCCAGACGCGGCTGCGGAGGAGGCTTCCAACGCTTGACTTGCGTGCGGGGCGTCTGCTGCAGCGGCGTATCCCCTGCCGCGGTGACGCGTCCATCTGGCGTTCGACCTTTTTGCCGTGCCGAGTGGTTGTCACGGGCTGATGCGCGTTCCCACTCTTCTATCTTGCGTTGGATAATCGCCTCCGTAACCTTGTCGAAAACTGGGGTTTTCGCCTGCGGCATGGTGACAATCTGCATCCCCTCCGTGTCGTGTCCCATCAGGGTCGTCATGGTTTGCTGCAGAATTTGCCCGCGGAGCCGCGGCGGGCAACTGAGTCGTGGCCTAACTGTTAGGCATAGCAACTCGCGCGATCCGCTTGGTCTTCAAATTCTCGAAGGATTTGAGAAAACGGTCCCACCTGAACAAGGGTGGGTGGTCCCCTCGTTGTTCTGGAAGTGTAGCCAGATGGTGTCGCAGCGCTTCGGCAAATGCTTCGGGAAAGGATCATAAAATTCGGCGGAGCCGACGTGAGACACGTCCGCTCTTCCCGACTGCTCATCTCGGTGGACACGTGAACCGCACCGTACAGGAAGGGAGGAAGTGGGAGTGAAAGAAGACAAAGAGGGCCCGTAATGAAGAAAATGAAAATTGTATTCGAGGAAAGAACAATTCAAAAGAACAATTGCAAAAGCCAAGGAGGACTATAACCAAGATTTGAACACTTATCTTTCAAATCCTCGTAATCGGAAGGCCCTGTATAGATTTATGGAACGTAACAAGAGTTCTCCAGTCCCTCACCTTACTTCTTCAACAGTGTTATCACCCCAACAGGCTCAAGAAACCCTGGATAGTATTGCTCAGGGACTAGCGGTACGTTTCCAGACTCAAAGAAATGTCCCTCTGCGCGCAATCACACCCTCTTCAGATTATACCGAGGTTGATGCGGCAGAGCTCCTCTCAGTCCTGACAATGATGCACCCTGCAGCTCCCGGGCAAGATGGTGTCACTGTTGGTATGATTAAAATTTTAGCCCAGGATTTCACAAGCAACCTCTTAGATATTGTCAATACTTCTTTGAGCAATGCATGGATTCCAAGCATTTGGAAGATAGCGAAAATTATTTTATTGAGGAAAGATGCTGGTAAAGGGTACGTTTTAGACAATATTCGGCCAATTGCACTAACTTCAAATTTAGTCAAATTAATTGAAAGGGTAGTGCACAGCCGTCTCACAAAACATTTTCAGGATGTTAATGGCCTTAGCCCAGCACAGATTGGCTTTCGTCGCGGATGCTCTATATGGACCGCGCATGTGGATCTTGAGAGTAGAATCCGGCTCTCGATACGCAGAAGAGAAGTTTCAGCTTTGGTGACTCTTGATGTAGCAAAGGCCTGTGATAGTGTAGAACATACTATTTTACTTGACAGACTTGCGCAGTTACATCCTCCAACCTACATTTATGCACGGATATCTGAATTTCTAAAGGACAGATACTTTTACTGCGCAGAGGGTACCCTACGTTCTAATACTTACCATCAACCAAGAGGAGTGCCGCAAGGCTCGGTACTATCACCGCTGCTTTTTAATATTTTGGTCAGTGACATCCCCATCCGTCCTGATATCAGTTTTTGTGTATGCAGATGACACAGCTTTTTTCGCCTCGGCCACGGATATCCATTCGCTTTACCAGATTATGCAGGGATATTTGGATGCTCTTGGAGTTTGGTTGCACCGTATTAATTTATCCCTGAATGTTAACAAATGTGGCACACTGGTATTTCCTCCAGACACGCCTTTACATTTCATTAGCTCATCACTCTAATCTGATTCCACAAGTGGAATCTGTTACATATCTAGGTGTTACTTACCATCCAACCTTAGATTGGAGCCTTCATATCAAGAACAACGTGCGTAAAGGAGAACGCGCTCTAGGCCGGCTGACACGAATCGCCAATAAAAAGTTTGGGATGCGCCGCGACACATTATTGTTACTTTACAAAGCTTATGTAAGACCTATACTTGAATTTGGTTGCATTTTGTTCTCTGCTAGCGCAAACTACAAGGTCCAACCCTTAATCTTACTGGAAAGGCGTGCTCTACGTCTCTGCCTTGGTCTCCCAAAATCAGTTTCAAACGCCCTGCTTTATCTCGAAGCCAGTATGCCCGATTTAATTTCCCGCTTTCAAATACTCACGGTGCGAACTTTCCTCAGGTCGTTGGACCCGATGACTTATGTCAGTACTCCTATTTTTGTGTCTCAGCAGGCCTTATTTTTTTACCATCATTGGCCACGATATACAATGCCACAAATTACCTTAACGCAGAAACTTTTAACCCCGATTGTTGTTGATCTCAGTTTCTTGCAGTGGGTTGACGACACGCCGGCAGCAGTGGAATTCCATTTTGACCACATCTTCTCATCTCATGCGAAACACATGCCCACAAACATTTTAAACGGCATTCTTTCTGGTCATATAGCGGAATTCCCCCATCATGTGGTGCTTTCTACTGATGCCTCCGTCAGCGGCCAAAAAGCTGCAGTTGGCATCTTTTCGCAGGATTTGGCATGGAGCTATTCTGTCCGCATCCTAGATTATATCCCCATATTCTTTGCGGAATTTTTGGCTCTTGGAATGGCCCTGCACAAAATTCCGTGTCATGTATCTCACGTTATCATCCTGGCTGATTGTCAGTTTTAGTCTCCCTTGAAACTTCCCAAAAAGATTTTTTGTGCCGCTTCCTGCGATTTTTTGTCCCGTCCACTTTAAAGGAGGTCCGTTTTGTCTGGGTTCCTGGTCATGCAGGCATTCATTCCAACGAGGTGGCTGATTATTTAGCAAGGTCAGCTCTTGACGGGCCAGTAACGCATCCCGTCCCGAATTTCAGTCTGCTGGCGATCTCCAGATTTCAGCGGTTCCAACACATATCAGCCAGGTTACGCGATCCCCTACTAAATACTGCTGATTATCAGCACTTAGCGTATAAATGGAACGTCCGTTCGTGTAAAACCAGGCAGTGTGAGGTATCAATGACGCGACTGCGGTGCAGGATTCCCAGTTTAAATTTATACCTATGCAGATGTGGGTGGTCTCCAACAAACCTATGTGACTCATGCGGGGTCGTTGAATCTGTGGACCATTTCCTGCTCTACTGTCCAAAGTTCGCACTTCAGAGAAAGATTTACCTGGAGGTCCCTCTATCCAGGTTAGGGCTCCCGTTATCTATGCAAGTGTTGTTATCGTTCGGAGCGAGCGCCAAAGGATTTGCTTTGAGTTCAATTTGTGGGAATCTACATGATTACATAATTTCAACTGGTAGGTTGATTTGCTAACTCCTTTAAAAGTCTCGGAGGTTTTTTTTTTAATTATTATTATTCTCGCCAAAATGTTCTTTGTTACTTCACTTCAAATATTCTTCTGTCGTTTTTCATGAATACATTTTTCAAAATTCACGTTTAATCCTATGAAAATTTTCTAATGTATACCACTACACGTTGGCCAATCCCCCACGTGGGTATGTGCCATTATAAAGAGGTGAAGAAGAAGGAGAAGAAGAAGGAAAGAAAATTACGCAGTAACTGTCTCGCATATATCTCGATGGACAGCCGTCAAAATTCAGGGGGGGGGGAAGTTTTTTGAACTTAAGTGTGGTCACTGATGTGTGGTTAAGATGTTAAGTTTCGCCTCTAAGAGTGGAACGCGACAGCGTCTTGCAACGCTGCCAGGGAGTCCATAGAACGCCATCGCCCATTCGGTTCTACGCCTCGCTCGTCGGTAAATTGGTTTTTGAGGAAAGGAAATGTATCTGTCTCTCATACCTCGGTGGAGAGAGAGAGAGAGAGAGAGAAAACTTTATTGTCGGCAAAGAAGGGTTCCTGGACGCTTAGCAGAAGGGCCAGGTGGCCGTTAGCTGATAGCTGGCGGAGACCTCTTCGGCGCGCTCGATGGCTCCTGCCTGGACGGCGGGGTCCGAGCTGCGCAGCACTTCTTCCCAGGCGTCTGGTGAGGGATCTTCTATAAGAGCTTCCGGAGGAGAGAGAGAGAGAAAACGTTTATTGCTCTTTCAAGAGATTCGCGGAGATGAAGACTTCTTGGTCGTCCTGCTTGGGCGCTGGCGACTTGAGTCTTCGAGCAAGGGTGGGCCCTCAGTCCAGGGCTCCACTGAGTCGTGCCGCTTCAACAGCGTGCTGTACCAAGGCCCTCTGGACCTCGAGCTCGCTGCTGGAGAGACAGCTCTCCCATTGCTCCTCACTCGGTGTTTGATAATTGTGGAATGCTATGTTTCTTTCGCACTCCCAGGTAATGTGATAGAGTGTAGGTGTACCGCCGCACCAGGGACAGTCTGATCTGAATTGCGTTGGTGACATTTTGCTGTATATGTACAGGTGGATCCTCCGGAGGAGGATCCTCCGGGCAGTCCCATAGCATATGATCGAGAGTGGCAGTGCTAGCGCAGTGTTTGCAGGTGGGGTCTATGAGATCGGGGTAGATGTGGGCGTAAATGTACGGGTTCGGGTAAGAATGGGTTTGAAGTCTTCTCCAAGCCACCTCTTGGTGTTTGGAGAGTGACTTGTGCGGGGGAGGATAGATTATTCTAGAGAGTTTGTAGAATTGGGTAATTTCGTGGTACGAAATCACTGCCTCCATCTCGGATCCCCCTGGACGAGAACCCACCGCTCGGCCGACAAAACCTC
Organism: Amblyomma mixtum; assembly: GCF_055824585.1. Lineage (NCBI taxonomy): Eukaryota > Metazoa > Arthropoda > Arachnida > Ixodida > Ixodidae > Amblyomma > Amblyomma mixtum. The sequence goes on from NC_143019.1 coordinate 133,962,973, forward strand.
GAGCATGTTGGTGGGCTGCTTCGTTCCCTGGGTTCCCTGAATGGGCAGGAGTCCATACCAGTTCTATTTCTCGTTGCAGTGTAATATTTGTGAGTATGTTTCTAGCAGTTAGGGATATTCTACCGCGCGAGAAGTTGCGTATGGCAGTCTTGGAATCACTGAGAATGATGTCAGCGTCAGTATTTGCTATGGCCAAGGCTATGGCCGCTTCTTCTACTTGATCCGCGTACTTGACCGTGACTGAGGCCGCAGAGATGCACTCGCTTCTTCCTGCTATGAATTTGGGTGCGCAGATAGCGAAGGCCCCTTGGCTGAAATTATAATCGGCTGCATCGGTGTATACTGCTCCAGGATGATTAAGGTACTTTCTATGCAGAGCCCGCGCTCTGGCTCGTCGTCTGCCATCGTGGAAGCCCAGTAGCATATTTTTGGGGAGCGGTTTGATGAGTAGTTTGTCGCGCATTCCTCGTAGTAGAGGGCCCGGTCGGTTAGGCATGGGTTCAGTGTTTACGCCTATTCGATCTAGAATCTCCCTTCCCGCTGTAGTGTTGGCCAGTCTTTGGATGTGCATCGCCTTGTGTGCAGTGATGAGTTCTTCTACAGTGTTGTGTATACCCAAGGATAAAAATCTGTCCGTGGGTGTGTTTCTAGGAAGCCCTAGACCAGCTTTATATGCCTGTCTGAGTAACCTGTTTAATCTGTCGATGTCCACCTTAAATAGTTTGAGGTATGGTAGAGAGTAGGTGAATCTGCTAATGACGAATGCATGTATAAGGCGACAGATGTCGGCCTCCTTCATACCTCGGTGGATACCTGAACCTCGCCAGGAGGAAAGGGAAGAGGATGAGAGTGAGCGAAGACACCGTATTCACTAGACGCGGCTTTGTTCATTTGAAACCATCGAGCTGGCATGGCGGAGTGGATAGCATGCTCGTCTCGCACGCCGAAGACCGGGGTTCGATTCCCGAGCTCGACCAATTTCCTACTCGCTTTTATTTATGTATATGGCCTGACTAGAAAAGTTAATTAGGCTAACTGGGTAATTAAGGAATTAACTAAGCTCAGTCCCACTTGGAGCATCACTATACTATCCGTTCAATTGGTTGTACTAGCCAAAGTACAATTGGCCCCGTTTGAAATTCGCGCACTGCTACGTCACGACCGTTTCGACCAATTGAAAAGCGTGACATTCTCTGTCGACAACTGCTGCTTACAACGATGAGACATTAAAGGCTTTCGCCTTAATATGAGAGAAGCCAACAGCCACAGAAACCAAGGCACAGGGGATTTTTAATTTTATTTATTTATTTTATGGTGTTGATCAATTTGTATTACTGAATATGTTATCGCTTAAAGCTAATTCATTAGAAAAGCAGAAGAAAAAACAACCACATGCCGCCGGTGGGATCCGAACCCACGACCTACGAATTGCGCGTCCGGTGCTCTACCTCTGAGCTACGGCGACGGCTGTCAAACCTTGTGCTTTCGGGGGTATTTATGTTTACAAATAACCTAACCTTGGGAGTGTTCACCAGCGCCACCCACGTTCGTAAGCGGCGGACGTAGAACGTTCTGAGTTACCGCTGGTGTGACGTAGAACGTCATCGAACGGCGAGGGTGGAAGCTGTGTGAGAACCCTCTTATGCTTCCTATGGCGTCAAGGCTGCCAGAACCGAGGCGCTCGTTGCCGAGGCTGCCAGAACCGAGGCCTTCAGAGTATCGGCATAGGTAGCGTGACCTTAACTAGTACACTGATTGATTATTTAAGGTACAGGCGCAGTGCACAGTCCCACATGCCACTTCTTAACTACTACTAATTACCAATTAGTCATTCAGTCATTACGTACAATGATATAATCATGAAATCCCTTTATATCATGTTCCGATGTATTTCGATTGCACCCGATGAAGTTTCGATTGGCTATTGATTGATATATGCCCGTATAAGTCATGCGTCCGAAACGCGGAAGCATTTGCTAACACGTCTTGGTCACGACAGTATGAGGCATTAATGACATTCGCCTTAAAAAACGAAAAATGAAGGGAAGAAAAGAAGAAATGGGGAAGCCCGCTTTCGCCGCTGGGATTTAAAACACAGTTGAAGGCACTCCATGAAACACTTAAGAGAAGTTTATTGTACCCTCGATCAAAAAAGGGACATCCGTCCCTCTACAAAAACAGATACATTACGGCGACGCCATGGAACATTTAAGAGAACTTTATTGGACCCTCGATCAAAAAAGGGACATCCGTCCCTAGAGCATGTTGTGTTAGCGAGACTCACAAGCCACATGGCGGACAACAATCTTTACCCGCACAGCATGGTAGGATTTCGCCCCCATCTATCCGCACAGGACGCCATGCTGCAACTCACACACGACATTTTCGACCCGCTTCTTCTAGGTCACACCAAGGCAGTCTTAGCTTTGGATCTCTCCAAAGCTTTTGATCGCATTGAACATCAGACGATCATGACTGCTCTATGCCCCTTGAATGTGGGTGCGCGCTCGTATGCCTACATTCAAGCATTCCTCACTGACCGCACAGCTGAGATACACTTCGGCCCTCTGTCTTCCCCCTCCTACACTCTTCAGAGTATCGGCATCCCTCAAGGATCCGTCCTTTCCCCTTTCTCTTTAATATTACCCTCATCCCCCTCGCCAGAAAATTGGCAACTATTGCCCACCTGAAGCACACTCTTTATGCCGTCGATATCACCCTGTGAACCACCCACGGCAGTGACGGCGGCATAGAGAACACCTTACAGGAAGCAGCCACACTCCCCAAAATTACGCACGGACCATCAGACTGTCTTGCTCCCCAGAGAAATCCGAACTGCTCCTCATCCGTCCTATGAACCACCGCTGTCCCCGCTCTCCCATTGCCATTGCACTGAATGGTGACCCGGTACCTGAGGCTGGGACCCTCCGTGTATTGGGCCTGCCCATCCAGAACGATGGCAAAAACACCGCCACCCTCAAGAGACTCAAGCAGGTTGTAGGCGCGATATCGCACCTCATCCACAGGGTTTCGGGGCATCATAGAGGCATGAAGGAGCGCGACCTATGTCGCCTCATTCATGCCTTGTCCTCAGCCGTGTGCTGTACACTACCCCATACTTACAACTATCCAAACATGACATAAACGCTTTGGATGCTTTGATTCGCAAGGCATTCAAGGTAGCACTTCATCTTCCCCTCAACACACCCACAGAAAGATTACTAGGCCTGGCCCTCCACAACACGATCGGGTGTTGCGAGGTACGGGCTGTGGACTCGGTGAAGGCACTGGTGAAGGAATTGGGTCTTTATTCAGAGAATTTGACCCAAAAGAAAAAAGGACCCCAGGCTCTTGGAAGGTACAGGCTGGCTCCCCGAGCAGCTTCTCTCTTCCGCTGCTGGAGGACGACGGACGCCGTATGGGTGGACGCTGCCTACACGGGTGATGAAGCGACAGCAGCTGTCGAGGACTTCTCTTTATTCGCCGTCCTCACACTACCTCTCCCTCCAGACATGTCCCCAGCGGCTGCAGAGGAAGCCGCCATTGCACTGGCTATCACTCGCACGGAAGCCCGGTATATTTTATTAAGGCGAAAGGCTTTAATGCCTCATCGTTGTAAGCAGCAGTTGTCGACAGAAAATGTCACGCTTTTTTTTCAATTTTCAATTTCAATTTTCAATTTCATTTATTTTCCAGAAAATTCTGGCGGCTGCCTGGACTAAAAGCTGTAGGTATACAGCTTGACGAGGCCCAGGCAGCCGTTACAAGGCATAGGAGCAGACATTGTTGAGAACAATGACATACACACAAAAAAAATAAAAACGAACACATAGTCAGGTTACAGTTTTCACAAAACAGGACATCCAGAAAGCACAAAATCATCAATAAATTACAATAGGGAAATACAGAAAACATATTTACATAAGATACAAGGGAGCAGCTGTACTTTGGCGCGAATTATATGTCAGGAATTATTTTTGAAGAAATAACTCACGCAATGCTTTCTTAGTAGGGTTATTTATGTCTTTATATCTATTTAAAATTACTGGAAGATTGTGCTGTAATGCTTGGAACTTATAGTCAGTGCGAAAATGGGGAACAAACCAAGTGTCTGTGTTGCGAGTATTAACTGTGTGAGCGTTCTGTTTCAATAGCGCAGTGCCTTCAATCATAGACCTAAAGGATGACGACAGATGAAATGAAAGCAATATTCGGAATTCATACATACTTTGAATTTTTAACACACTGAATGTTTCAAAAGCTTGCCGTGTGTGGCTTAGGTAATCAAGATTAGCAATGTGACGTATAGCTTTCTTTTGCAGAAGGTAAATTTTTTCTAAGTTGGCCTTAGTTGTTGTCAACCAGACTAATGAGCAATAGCTTATTTGTGAGACAAATAATGCATTATATATTTGTAGCTTTATTTTACCAGGAAGGAACGCGCGGCAACGAGCAATTGCACCTGTTACCAACGAGAGTTTTTTTATTATCTTCTCAACATGCGAATCCCATGTAAGGTGTGAAGAAAAAGTTACACCTAGTATGGTGTGTTCATGAACAATTTCAATTTCTTCACCACCACAAGTGATCTTTTTTTCTAGACGAAAATTTTTGTTTCTTGCACAAAATAACATAACTTTTGTTTTTGCAGGATTAATTTTTAGTAGATTAATATCAGACCATTCATGAAGCCGATTAAGAAGTTGATTGCACTTGGTGACTAGTTCATTCACATCAGGACCAGAGAACAAAATCGTGCAGTCATCAGCGTAAATAATGAATTTTAAACCTTGGTCAATGTTCACAATACTGTTTATGTAGACATTAAATAGCAGAGGGCCTAGTACACTTCCCTGAGGTACGCCTCTGATTATAGGTAGTAGAGATGATTGGTGGTTTCGAATACATACACACTGTTGCCTGTCAGCTAAGTAAGATTTTATTAAAGATAAAGGGTTGCCACGAATCCCATAGACTGAGAGCTTATGAGTTAGGATACTATGATCAAGGGAATCAAAAGCCTTACTAAAGTCTATGAAGAGGCCAAGGGTTATTAGTTTCATTTCTATATTTTGCAGCACGTGTTCCTTTAACCCCAATAAAGCCAGCTCAGTTGAACGTCCTTTTCTGAAGCCGAATTGTGCATCAGAAATGAGATGATTCTTCTCAAAGAATCGGTTAAAACGATAGTGCAATATCTTTTCGAAACCTTTAGCAAACGTAGGTATTATTGATATTGGACGGTAATTTTTTGGTAAGTTTTTATCGCCTCCTTTATATATAACTGACACTCTAGACTTCTTCATTGCAGCGGGAAATTCTCCCGATTCAATAGATAGGTTGAAAATATATGTAAGTGGAGCAGTTATGTACTCTAAAATATACTTAATGGGTTTAATTTGGATATTATCAACATCAAGCGCTTTACTATTATTCAGGGACATAAACGTTCTGTACACTTCTGTCTGATCTGTTGGCTGAAGAAATATACTTTCAGCCCGTGAGTGTCCTATATCTTCACTAGTTATGTAACTGCTAGCGTGTGCAGAAGATCCGATGAAATGTTCATTGAAAAAGTCGGCAAGAGCACGACCGGTAACTGGGTGGTTTCTATAAATCATTTGATCAGGGAGTGCATCTTTTTTATCTCTTCCTAGTGCACTATTTATTACTCTCCACGCTGCAGCTGGTTGGTGTCTATAGATGTTTACAAAAAGTTTTTCATAGTAAGCAACCTTTGCTCGTCGGAGTTCGGCATTTAATTTATTTCTCGCAGTTTTGAATTTTTTTAACGCCTCAGGACTTCGCATTTTCAGAAATGTATGAAAAAGAGCATTTTTCTGCTTTATAGCTTTTAAATGATTATGGGTCACCCAAGGTTTTCTTATCTTTTTTGATACCTTAAAGGTTTTTATTGGGAAGTGTTTGGAATAGGTTTGAGAAATAATTTCAAGAAAACTTAAATACGCCTCACTGGCATTCGCTTTGCAATACACCGAGGACCAGTTTTGTTGGCTAATGTCATGCTGAAACGCCCTCAGGGAATCATCAGTCATATGCTGGACAGTTATCTCCTCAGAGGTACTTTTCACTTTCATTACAGGGTCACAAAACATAAAAATAGGGCAATGATCACTGATGTCAGATGTTACTGTGCCAGCACTGTGAATCGAGGTTTCAGAGTTGACAATGAACAAATCCAGTGCAGATGAAGTGGATAAAGTGACACGGGTTGGTGTATTAATCACGCTTATGAAACCCAGTGAATGAATACGAGTTGTAAAGTCAACAACATTTGGAGTATTAAGCAAAGTATTTATATTGAAGTCTCCTCCACAAGTTAACTGAAAATTATTGCTTCGAACATACTCCAGGAGCCGATCAAAAAATTCAAAAAACGGTACCAAGTTTCCTTCAGGTGGACGATAAACAACAGTTATAATTTCCAAGTTATTTTTTACAGTGAGAAACTCATATTCATTCGTAACCTTGCAAAATTCCGGAAGAAGTTCGCACTTTGTACACAACTGTACATAAATCGCAACACCACCACCACGTCGAATTTCACGATTCATGAAAAAATTATTATACCCATCAAGATGAAGCATATCGCAGCCTTCATAGTACCAAGTTTCAGTCATCATGATTATGCTGAATTTAAAAGAAAACTGACTTAATAAACAAATAATGTCATCGTGCTTTCCATGAGCAGAACGAGCATTAAAGTGTAATACTGTTTTTAGAGAACGTTGCTGTGGTTGAATGCGTTGTGGTAGGACGAAGCTGTGATACTCCATTTTGATTTGATTAAAGTGTGTCTAGGCAATAGCAACAAAATCACGGATTTGACTCAATCTTTCCAAGGTCAGCCTCACAAGTTATTTGTATAGCATCCGAGGTGTCGGACTGCTTAGCAAAGATTTTCCCATTGAAAGTCCACACTGACTTCCAGTTGTGAGCATACTTCCTCTTTACAGCCATACCCAGGAGTCTTTTCAGGGCCGGACAAAGGTGCTCATTAATGTATATTGGTGCAGTGGTTTCAAACCCAATGTCCTCATTTGTTAGACGGGCCTTTTTCCCTTTCCTCAGTGCGCTATCACGTTTTGCTCGAGACTTGAACTGAACAACAAGAATGCTCTTGTCAGGATTTTTAGTAGGAACTCTGTGGCAACATTCAATGTCATTTTCAATGATTGGCTCATCAATCTTCTCTCCAATTTTAGTGACAATCTGCAACACATTCTCATCATCATGTTTCTCAACACCATGAATTTCTATGTTTGTGTTTCTAGAGTATTGCTCCATGAGGACCATGCGTTTCACAAGTTCATCTTGATTTTTCTCTAGTGACGTGCACCTCGCGTGAAGCTCCCGATTCTGTTCTTCAAGCTTAACATTTTTCAAAATTTCAGCCTCAAGTTTCTTTGTTAGCTCATCTAAAGAGTCATGGGCAAAGTCAAGGCTTTTTGTCATGTTTCGTTGTTCAGTCTTTAGATCTCTGATTTCATTTCGAAGCTCTCTTTCGATACGCTCCCGTGAAGCTTTCACTTCCTGTTTGTACTCTTCCTTCATCTTGGCTAGTTCAGCCTTCAGTTCCTCTTTAAGTTTGGCTATGTCTTTCGCCATGTGGTTGAAGACAATTCAATGCAAACACGCGCAAACACAAAAATGAACGGGAACAGAGCGCACCAACTGGCAGCAGCGACGACGTCAGAAAAGCAGCACAGGCAAAATAAAATTGATACAGTTTTTACACTAACCTGCAGCAAAACGCAGAGACACAGTAAGTTGGTGCTCGCCGTTTATCGTCGCCGCTGCCAAGTGAGGCCGAAGGCGATGGGTCGCTGTCTTTATAGCTTGCGTCTGGTGACGTCAGGAGTCAGGTGAAACAGCCGCCGATAGCCGCAACCGCTGAAGGAAAATCCGCCCCTTTTTGCCGGTAAGGGCAAGCCAACGCTTGCCAGGCTCGTGCAGTCCGCTCGCTGGTTTAGGGCGCAAAGTTCAGACGGTGGAAGGCAATCTGCAGCAAAACGCAGAGACACAGTAAGTTGGTGCTCGCCGTTTATCGTCGCCGCTGCCAAGTGAGGCCGAAGGCGATGGGTCGCTGTCTTTATAGCTTGCGTCTGGTGACGTCAGGAGTCAGGTGAAACAGCCGCCGATAGCCGCAACCGCTGAAGGAAAATCCGCCCCTTTTTGCCGGTAAGGGCAAGCCAACGCTTGCCAGGCTCGTGCAGTCCGCTCGCTGGTTTAGGGCGCAAAGTTCAGACGGTGGAAGGCAATCTGCAGCAAAACGCAGAGACACAGTAAGTTGGTGCTCGCCGTTTATCGTCGCCGCTGCCAAGTCAATTGGTCGAAACGGCCGTGACGTCACGGAGCGCGAATTTCAAATGGGGCCAATTGTACTTTGCCTAGTAACCCTGCAAACAATTGAAGGGATCGTATAGTGATGCTCCAAGTAAGTGGTACTGAGCTTAGTTAGTTGCTTAATTAACCAATTAGCCTAATTAACTTTGCTAGTCAGGTCATATAAATAAATAAAACCAAGTATGAAATTGGTCGAGCTCAGGAATCGAACCCCGGTTTTCGGCGTGCGAGACGAGCATGCTATCCACTCCGCCATGCCAGCTCGATGGTTCGAATTGAACAAAGGCGCGTCTAATGAATACGGTGTCTTCGCTCACTGCCATCCTCCTCCCTTTCCTCCCGGCGAGGTTTAGGTGTCCGCCGAGGTATGAGAGACAGATACATTTCTTTTCCTTAAAAACCAATTTACCGACGAGCGAGGCGAGAACCGAATGGGCAATGGCGTTCTATGGACTCCTGGCAGCGTTGCAAGACGCTGTCGCTTTCCACTCTCAGAAGCGAAGCTTAACATCTGAACCACACATCAGTGACCACACTTTAGATAAAAAAAGTGCCCTCTGAATTTTCACTGGTGTTCACCCAGATATGTGAGACAGTTACTGCGTAATTTCCTTTCCTCAAATACAATTTTCATTTCCTTCATTACGGGCCCTCTTTGTCTTCTTTCACTCCCACTTCCTCCCTTCCTCTACAGTGCGGTTCAGGTGTCCACCGAGATGACAGAGAATTACTGAGCCATTTCCTTTCCTCAAAAAGCGTTGCGTTCAAAGGGCAAGCCATCGCGCCGAACGGGTGGTAGCGTTCCGTGGACTCCTGGCAGCGCTATAACACTCTGTCGCGTTCCACTCCTAAAGGCGAAGCTTGAGCGTCGGTTGGTTGGTTGGTTTATGAGGTTTAACGTCTCAAAGCGACTAAGGCTATGAGATACGCCGTAGTGGAGGGCTCCGGAAATTTCGACCACCTGGGGTTCTTTAACGTGCACTGACATCGCACAGTACACGGGCCTCGAATTTCTCATCCAAAGAAATTCAACCGCCGCGAATTTCTTTGGAGGAGAAATTCGAGGCCCGTGTACTGTGTGATGCCAGTGCGCGTTAAAGAAACCCAGGTGGTCGAAATTTCCGGAGCCCTCCACTACGGCGTCTCTCATAGCCTTGGTAGCTTTGGGACGTTAAACCCCATATACCAGCCGGCCGGCCGACCGACCGACCGACCCACCGACCGACCGACCAAAACGCTCAAGCTTCGCCTTTAGGAGTGGAACGCGACAGCGTGTTGTAGCGAAGCTTGAGCGTCATTAATTAGCAGTTAATTAGTATTCAGCCATTCATCAGTAATTAACCATTAATTAGTGATTTTTCATCACTTAGTAATTAGTACTCAGTTCTATGTGACGCCACCAGTGCGACAGAAGCAGCGAAAGTGGTTCGGAAAACGCTTTCGCCTCTACGCACTTTAGACAGTCAAAGTGCCCCCTGAATTTTTTAAGTGACTCTAAAACTGCGATTCAAAATTTTGCTCGAGGCCGAGTTCTTGCAGGGTGTCGAACCGGCATTTTTTCGGGTTCGGTTCCGGTTCGGGTTCACGCCTTTCGGGTTCAGTTCCGGGTTCGGCTCCAGAGGGCCATTCCGCTCCGGTTCGAACCGGTTCGGACCGTCCCGAACCGGTTCAAACGGGTTCAAACGGGTTCAGGACAAAAAAAAAATAGAACGCAGATGAGTTTCAGTCAATTTGCTATGCGTTTTCTTTTTTCTGGCACATCGGTATAAAAAAAATGCAAAGATTTGTTTACGAGAACATAAAACTGTGCCAGTTTGTAAGGGTTCATGCTTAAGAAGCGCAGTAAACAGGACAAAAGGAAGACTGGAGACGACACAGACGCTGACTAACAACAGGTTATTACATTTTCGGAAAAGTATATGAAGGCGCAGGACACAGTGAACAATCCAAAAAACAGAACAACAAAGATTAAAAATAAAACAAATATACTGCGCATGCACATCAATGTCGAGTCATGACATCTGTTTCAACGAAATTCGAAGAGTATCTTCCATAGTAGACAGCACTCCCCTATCTTCTGGACCTCACACAGTTGCCAAGAAAGTCAGACTCCTTATCTACGAAGTTGATGGATGGTGAACAAGCACGCTCATCTGCTTCCTTCCTGATCATAAAGGCATCCACCATCTCGCTACCAATTCGATCAGGGTGAATAAGCAGGAGACTTGTCTTTCTAAGTGGGGAAGCAATGAGCATTTGTTCGAGCATCACAGATGGGGGAAAAAGTAGCGGTGTCGTACAACTTGGCTTTGCATTGCAGCGAGTGCAACAATTGATTCCCCCAGTAGATAAGACAAGTGTCCTGTTTAATAACCCTGTTTGCATATGTAGGGAGTTGGTCGAGGCCTATGTGATCCGGAAGGAAGCAGATGAGTGTGTTGCTTCACCATCTATCAGTTTGGTAGATAAGGAGTCAGGCTTTTTTGGCAATTGGGTGAGGTCCAGGGGATAGGGGAGTGCCGTCTACTATGGAAGATAGTCTTCGAATTTCACCGCCGCGGTGGCTCAGTGGTTACGGCGTTCGGCTGCGGACCCGAAAGACGCGAGTTCGATCCCGGCCGCGGCGGTCGAATTTCGATGAAGGCGAAATTCTAGAGGCTTGTGTACTGTGCGATGTCAGTGCACCTCAAAGAACCCCAGGTGGTCGAAATTTCCGCAGCCCTTCACTACGGTGTTTCGCATAGCCAGAGTCGCTTTGGGACGTTAAAATCCAATAAACCAAACCAAAGAAATTGGCAACCTGTTTGTTTGCGACCTTGAGCTGCAACATTCTTGCAAGTGCAGCATTGTGCGAGGAAGAAGATATACTTGCACTACACCGAATGTTTGCGACTTTTCTTGGGGCGCTATGAAAGGCAACGTTTGTGTCAACAGAATTTTTTGCGCCCTTGATTGAGTGATAAAGAGTGGTTAATCTGGCATGCACCATTTGTCCACCAAATTGTTTCAGGCATTTATTTTCAAAACTACAAACAACTCCTTTCTGGCAGCTATGCTTAATAGGCGACTAAGTTCTTGCCTGTCTTTTCTGGACGTGCTGGCGAGAAAACTTTGTGTTGATTCATTCGGTTTTCTCACTCTTCGCTTTCACTTACCTGTACGGCCTCTCCACAAGGCACATGACAAATGTTGCGATCGGCCATTACTTCCTCTACTCATACATCTGCAGCCCTGCCTGGACTTTCTTGATACCAGTGTATATATTAAAGCGAATTCCGCGGATGTGCAGCTCGACGAGCCCACTTTAACGGCCGCAGATATAACGAACCCTCGTTTATTACGAGTGGATGCGGTGCTACCGTCAAAATATGCATTTCCATTATTCATATATGCATAATGGAAATTTGTCGGGGATGCAACGAACAAGTCTGGCCGCACCACGCGGCTATAGCGAACGAGGAGGCGCGGTAAACTACCCTCGAAGTTGAAGAGGTCGTGCTTCCACTAAGCACGCAGATGAAAAAGTGTCTCTCAACAGGAAAGAACATGCCGACCCAGAAGTGCAATTAAAAGGCGGCACTGCCCTGCGCAGCGCTAACCGCAAACTCCAGCGTCTGGTAGCAATGTAAACGATAAATTAAACACGGTAACGATATGCTATAACTCTCTATTGAAATAGTAAGTAACCGCCAGCCAAACCCGCGTCGATGGCCTACGAGGGCAATCATTGCCTACGCGTTCGCAGGCTCGGCAAAGCATCCCGCATGGAAGAAGCGCGGTGTGCGTGAGACGGGGGCATCGTCGAAAGCGAAGCTACTGACCATGGTCGCGGATCAACTAAAAACGTTGAAATCCTGGCTTGTTGGTTCATACTTCGAAGCAATAGCGCAAACAGGACAAGGGACCAAGGACGAGTAGCCACACAGCACTGTGTGTGTCTACTCGTCCTTGGTCCCTTGTCCTGTTCGCGCTATTGCTCCGAAGGATCAACTAAAAGCAGCGATTGATAATTCTGAAATCCTTGCTGGCCATGGGGGTCAAGTGGTATGCATAGCCTGCCCAGTTGTCTCCATCTTTTGCGCCGCTACCATGTGCAGGCATTGTCACACAGCGGACAGTGCAACGGATGCATTCTGCTCCACAAGCGCTGCGCTAGTTCGTCGCTGCATCATCCCATGCAGGAACGACAGAAGAAGCTCGCAAACACGCGTGACCAGACTCATGCAGATTTCTGGCTGCGCTACGTTGATCCATAGCCATGCAGATGTTTTCTCGGATAACTACGTTCCTGCCGACCACACAATCGCAGAAGTGCATGCTCTGACAAAGACGTTGAACACCATGGGCGAGTTCTCCCTACTGCCAGGAATCTCATTTATGGGGCCGACCTGCCACCAACTGCCATGCACATCTCATTCATGATTAGTTATACCCTGTCCCTAAATTTGATAGCTGGCAGCAAGGTCTCGACGAGGATTAAATGACCGCCCTAGATAGCTTGGAAAGAGCCGCGACAGGCTCTGCTTTGCACAAGCAGGCACGAATAACGCAGTTTTATAAGAAATAGACGCCATTTTTAGTGGCCTTAGTGTTTATGGCTGTTGTACGAAGAATCCACTTGCTACGAACATCAGATATAACGAACGGAAGCCGCGTCACCGTCATGCTCGTTATAAATGGGCTCAACTGTAGTTTCAATCTGCCACAAAGGGTCAGAAAGGTTCCAAATATTCCATGCAACAACCATAAAAAGAAGCCTACAAGATAGCCGAATAGCCTAAAGCATCTGTAAAGAGAGTTTTCTGTTGCGCCGCCATTGGTACGAATCCCACTCGGAGTCAGAGGATATAGAGTATACAAACCCTGTTAGTTGTTCTTTTTACTGCGTTAGCACTATAGCCTGCTTTCCCAAAAATAACCGCGCTGTGTGTGTGTGTGTGTGTGTGTGCGTGTGCGTGTGCGTGTGCGTGTGCGTGTGTGTGTGTGTGTGTGTGTGTGTGTGTGTGTGTGTGTGTGTGTGTGTGTGTGTGTGTGCGCGCGCGCGCGCGCGCGCAGCCTCCATCCTTGATGCGCACTCCGGTAGGCGCACATTCGGGCATTCACTGGTAAAAATGCACCTTCAAAAACTTTCACTCATCTTTCTACCCCCATCACCCACCTGTACCCGATATAGCCGAGGCAGATTGTTGTGAAGGCTCAACGTATTCAGTCGCCCAAGCGTTGTACGAAAAAAACGCCAACACTCATAAGCCAATCGTGTCAGACACTACGAATGGGAAGTATGACAGCGAGAAGTAGATATAAGTCGCCAGACAGAGAATTTAAGATCGAGCAGTGAGAGAACAGCGGATGGAGCCGCGCGCGGGCGACTGGCAACAATTTTTTCTTAGAAGCAGAACGATTTCAGCGAATAGGGATAACGAAATCACTTCATCGCAGTTACATTTAATCGCAGTAGTATCTTTCTGGGCGTAATCACTATCGCATGCCAGCGAGCGCATATATTTCCGCATTGCCCTTTTGAGTATTCGGTATTTAATTTTGTTCTTATTAGTACATCTCCACTGTTGTCAAGAACCCGCCTTTCGTTGCTTATTTCCGTCGCGCACAAACAAGAATATACGGATTCTAAAAACAAAACAAGCTGCACCAATTTATACATCCTTCTTTTGGTAATAATAGTAGGAATATCTCGGGTTTAATGTGTCGAGTAGACATTGTGGCTATAGGATGGACCGTGTAGTGGAAGGCTCCATATTATCGAGGACCAGCTGGGGACTTTCGGCGTGCGAGGAAGCACGCTGGTCTTTGTATTTTTGGAATCAGCAGCCGAGCTCCACAGCCATTCGTCCTTTTTTTTTCTTTGTTGAGCTACATCGTGAGGGGTTTTATTTAGAACCTGCTGTTTGAGATAATGAGCGCCTACAAAAGTAAATGTTGCACTACCCACTGCGGTGGCTCAGTGGTTAGGGCGCTCGGTTACTTATTCGGTGTACGCCTACTGCGCCTGTTTCTGATTTTTCCTTCACTCCCACCTTCCTCCCTTCCTTACGGCGCGGTTCAGGTGTCCATCAAGAAATGAGACAGTTACTGCGCCATTTCCTTTCCTCAAAAACCACCGTCACAACGTTGTTGGATCCTCAGTTCAGTTCAGTTCAGTTCAGTGCATTTATTTCAGTCATGTACAATGGCTGAGGAGAAAGGAAAAAAAGCCGCGCACGCGGCTTGACAAAGCTCCCATCTCCCGTAGCGGCTTGGCACGGCGATGACAGACAGCAGTAAAACAATAACAAGAGAATGCATGAAATAACAAATATGTACAATATCTTCATAGCAGATCACCAGAATAGTCTCGGTACTGTTACACACACGCAAATGATAGTTTAATCACAGCACATGGACACTTTGTTTATTTTACAGTTGGATATGATTCATTCTTTTGTAAGAACATATTTCTGACAGCATTATATGAAACGGAAAGAATGGATTGATTAGTGAAAGCGTTACTATTAAGGAAAGATGGCAACACATACCTGAGAATTTGAAAACCGTAATTTGTGCGTGGACAAGGTAGATACCAATATTCGTAGTGTCTTGTGTTGTGAACAGCGGTATTTTCCCGTAGATTCGCAAGGTCAGCAAAAAATGTGGTGTCACTATGTACCTGAGATTTGTACTGCTGAATTACACGGTACTGATGAATAACCCTTGCATCCATAATGCGGTATTTTGCAAATAGAGCACTCGTATGTGCTAAGTATGTGGCACCCGCAATTGCTCTGACTGCATTTTTTTTGTAATGTCAAAACCTTCTGAATATTAGTTTGCGTCGTTGTACCCCAGACCAAGTGGCAATATTTAACATGAGAGTCAAAGAGGGCATGGTAAATAACAACTTTTGTCCTAGTAGGTATCATGCACTTTAACCTTCTGAGTATGCCGACAACGCGAGCTAGCTTACTCTCCATTTGCTCGATGTGGTAGTCCCATAGCATAAATATTTCATCTATTTCATCTATTTGTGGGAAATGACCCAAAGAAAAGGAAGGCATTCTTAATCGGTGCTTAAATGACTGTAGACACCCAGTTTTATTGCGTGTTTTCTTCTTTCAAATTGCGCCACAGATATTAGAATACATGGACCACCGTGTGGTATTCGCCTACTGCCACTAAATAATTTAGAAAACAATTTTTTCTCCCATGCTGTTCCGGTTTCATCAACCAAATGATGGTTGTTACATGATTTCAACTTTAGGTCCAGTGAGGCACGAGAAAACTAATAGAAACGCTGATACGTTGTTTTGACTCACTATAGCACTTAAATCAGCCAGCTTCAAGACCTATAGTTACAACGAACAACGTATCAGCAGTTATATTGCCGTTTTATTGCACCTCACGCGACTTAATTTCCTCTACACGTCACAGCCATCGTTATGTTGGTGAAACCGAAACAGAGTCATGAAGAAATTGAGATATAAATTATTTATTGTGTGTTGGTGAAATACCACGCCATGCTCTGTGTACACCAACGTCTAACACATCGTTTGAAAGAAGAAAGCCCGCAAGCAAAAAATTTGGTGTCTTTAGTACTTTACTGAGTTAGAGCAGTCCTAACATTTTGATTAAAGATTTACGCAAATATGTAAAAGGGGAGGAGTAATAACTCAAGATTTCACATAAACCTGACGCACAAAGAATTGGCGGTAGTACATTGCAGAAGCGTCAATTAGACTTTTTCCCAGGCACCAGACTTCCTGTAAGTTTGCTGTCGCATATACGGGGTACCATTTTCGCACTTCCCAGCGCAGACAGCTACGGGAGGGTAAATCTACGCACTAGATCATCTCATTTTGTCCGAAAACAAGAAGTATGCCGAGATGAAAAAAAGTGGCACTGAACCGGGTTCCGAACCGGTTCGGAACGGTTCCTTTGAATCGTTCCGGTTCGGGTTCAGTTCCAAGATGGCGAAAAATTTATGGGTTCGGTTCGGTTCCGGTTCCGGGCGAAAATTTGGGTTCGGTTCCGGTTTAGGGTTCGGGTTCGGTTCCGGTTCGACACCCTGGTTCTTGTCTCTGCTTTTGACATACTGGACTCGTCTGATGCACCCCCGCTCCGCCTGTGGAGCTGATATGGGTGCCTGCGCACTCCGGGAATCCCGGAAACGAGGCCGCCAACCTTTTAGCCCAAGGTTCTTTAAACCGGGCTCGGGTGGCCTCTTATCGGGGATTCACGAAGGAGCGCATGCACTCATTTAGTGAGCTGACCCAGGCACACAGAGCCGCAGCATCCTCGGGGACGCCGCAAGTGTGGGGCTTGCAGTGTGGCCCGTGTGGGAGCAAAATGTGCTCGTGTGCACACAGCAATCAGTGGAAGCTGCGGAGAAGCTGCTCCGGGACGTCATGCTGCCGGTCGGAGGCCGCACGCTGCTATTCCGGGGCCACCCTAAGCTCTCCGGCGAATTCTGCAAGGGCGTCATCGCCGTCTCCCCGGACGAGACATCTGAGACTGTCAAGAAAAAACTCAGTGAGGACCCCAACGTACTATCCGTGCGCAAACTGGGCAAAACGCAGGTTGCTGTGGTCACCTTTGTGGGGAAAAAGGTGCCGCGGACCGTGCTTTATAGTTGCGAGCGTCTCCCCGTCCGCTTCTATAAGAAAACGATCCCTGCCTGCCCTCGCTGTGGCACGGTGGGGCATCGGGCCGACGCCTGCCCGCGGCCACAGCCTGGACGCTGTGAACGCTGCGGGGCTCAGGTTGCTGCTGCTCCTGACGGTGGCCCAGCTGAGCATCAATGCTCTCCGCGCTGCCTCATCTGCGGAGGCAGCCATCCCACCGGAGCGCCTGGCTGCGCGGGCAAATACCGCAAGGTCGTCAAGCCGGGACGCCCACCCACCCCAAAGCAGAAGCAGACGCCGGGACCCAAAAAGGCCCAGACGCCCACGGCCGGACCCAAGCAGGCTCCGGGGCCCAAGCCCGCACCCAAGAAGACCCAGCCCGGGCCGCCAAAATTTGTGAAGCCCGGGAACCCGACGAGGCCACCGGTCCTGAAAGCCGAGGATTTCCCACCTCTGGTACCGCGCCAAAATCAGGTGAGCAGTTGGAGTGGGTTAGTCTCTGGGCCCACCCCCCCTCCCTCCCTCACCGAATCCGCCCTACAGCGGCATGTAGAGGAGCTAAGGCGCCAAAATCAAATTCTCGCCCGAAAATTCAAGAATTAGAAGCTAAGCAGGCCGGGCAGTCTGAGCCCATGCAGAACGCTGAGCCCGAGGATAGTGATGACGGATCCTCAGTGTCATCTTGCCTAACTAGCGTCTCGCGGCAAACCGCGGACACGGTGGTCGATTCGGCCCCCGCGGACGCCGGCCGCTTTGAGGCCCTGGAGCGTAAAGCCGAGCAGTTGGAGGAGCGGGTGGCAGCGCTCCCGACCCAAATTATTATTGCGGTCCGCGAGTCCTTTCAGGACATGTTCAAGGCCGCATTTGCTGCAATGCTTCCCGACATTGCGGCCCAGGTGACTGACTCTGTCCTTAAGGCGGTGCAGCCCTGGGTCTGCTCCCAAATACAAAATTCTCTCTCCTGCGACTCCCCGCAGCTAAAACGTAAAATAGCTCCTCGACAGGCAGCGGAAGAAAGCGGTTTCGGCCCGATAGCCGCGGCGTTGATGCAACCCCTACCTGGGGCTGCGCCAGCCCCCGAACCGAGTGGCTACCCAGCACCGTAAAATAAGAACATCAATATGGCTGGCAAACCTTATCAGAAAGCTAAAAAATTAGACCAATTCGAAATCATTCAATGGAACTGCAGGGGTTTCAAAGCCTGCAAAAAACGGTCACATCTCCAGCTCTACCTGCAGTCCCTTGGTGACATGCCGGCGCTTCTTGGTTTGCAAGAGCCCGGCAATGATGCTAAATTCTCTGGGTATAGCTCGTTTCAGGGGGGCCCCTCTACCTGCATCCTGGTGCATAAAGCATACACCGCGATTCAGGTCGATCTTGATCTGGACACTGAGCAGGAATACACCATGGTGAGGGTTCTGCCTCTCAAGCGCCGCGACCCGTCAATACATGTGCTTAATGTGTATTGCCCCCCGCATAAGCCGCGTGTTACTTTCAGCGAAATTTTCTATCGTGCTCTCAAATCGGCTGACAATGAACCCCTGGTGATCATTGGGGATTTCAACGCACCCAGTCTACACTGGGGCTATCACTTCGAGAAATCCAGGGGACGCAAGCTGGCGGAGCTCATCTCCACCCTTCGTCTTACGTTGCTCACGGATCCGTCTTGCCCTACACGTGTGGGCAACTCGGTCACCCGTGACACGTGTCCTGACTTATCTCTGGTTAGGAACACTACAAACGCCACATGGGAGAACCTGGGGGATACCCTGGGCAGCGACCACTGCCTTCTCCGCATCACGCTTTTGGCGAAGGCAGCCCGTAAAAAATGGGGCCAGGCGAAAATAACCAATTGGCACCAATTTCGAACTCAGGACGTCCCTCCGGTACTACTCTCCGACGGCTATGCGGAGTGGGCAACACAGGTCACCAGCATACAGAAACAACACACGCAAACACTTCACACTACCGACGAGATCCCCGCAGTGGACAATCACCTCCTGCATCTGTGGGAGGCGCGCCAAAACGATGGAAGAAACACAAGACGAATCGTAAGCTTAGAGCTCGTATTACACAACTTACGGAGCAGGCTGCGGCATATGCCGCCCAGCTCACAGACACCAATTGGATAGAACGCTGCAACTCGGCAGCGCGTCAGATGAGCTCGAAGGGGACTTGGCGTCTCTTGCGCAGCCTCATCGACCCTTCTCAAACGAAAGGGGAGACGCAAAAACAGCTCCGGCGGGCTCTGCACGGGTACCAAGGTACGACGGCGCAACTTGCGGACACTTTGTGCGACAGGTATCTCGGCCGCACAAATGACCCGGTTGGGCCCGAGTACACGTACTCCGGCAAGCCAAATCAGGATTTAGACGCCCCTTTTGAGTTGCATGACCTTAAGGCGGCCCTGGCTAAAATGCGCCGAGGTGGGGCACCGGGTCGGGATCGCATAACAGTGAAACTGTTGGCGAACCTCTCCGACTCTGCATACCTCCATTTGCTACAATACATAAATCAGATCTGGGATGGGTGTCCGCTCCCACTCGAATGGAAAACATCGCTTGTAACGTTCATCCCCAAAGCAGGTAAAGCCGTGACTACGGACAACTTGAGACCCATCTCATTAACCTCGTGTGTGGGAAAGCTCATGGAGACGATGGTTCGGGATCGCCTCTCTCCATACATGGAGGGTAAGGGCCTCTTTGCAGACACTATGTTCGGGTTCCGCCCGCACATGTCTGCACAGGATGTCCTACTCCAACTACACAGGGACATAATACGACCCACAGCCATGCAACAAAACGACAAGGCCATTCTCGCCCTCGATCTTAAGGGGGCGTTTGACAATGTTAAACATGGCAATTGAACACCACTAACTGCGGGGCGAAGGTCTTCGCCTATGTCAGAGACTTCCTCTCTGCGCGTCAGGCACTCCTCCGGATCGAGGACGAGGAATACGGCCCGTACTCTATGGGTACACGAGGTACACCACAGGGGGCGGTGTTATCACCGCTCCTTTTCAACATCGCCATGATGCACCTGCCCGGCCGACTGGCTCAGGTGGATGGCATAAAACACGCACTCTACGCAGACGACATTACAATCTGGACCACCGAGGGGAGCCTTGGGGAGATGGAGGACCGCCTTCAGCAGGCCGCCTCCATAGTCGAAGCATATGCTGCCGACTGTGGTCTCCAATGTGCTCCCGCCAAATCAGAGCTTCTACACGTCAGGACAAACCACAAGGACAACACGTCTCTACACATATCTCTGTCGGGCGGTCCCATCAGAGAAGTGGCGGAGCTCCGGATCCTGGGTCTGTTCATCAATAACAAACTTAGGCCGGACTCTACTATAGCGAAACTCAAGAGCATAGGTGAACAGGTAGGGCGCATGATCCGCCGTGTTTCCAACAAGCGGGGTGGTCTGCGGGGCAGGGACGCGCTACGGCTCGCCTATGCCTTCGTGACCAGCCGGATCCTCTACGCCGTGCCGTACCTACGCACCACCAAAGAACAAGACGAGCGCATTGACGCCATCATCAGGAAGGCAACAAAGCGAGCACTGGACCTCCCGGTGGCTACCTCCAACGCCAAACCGAAGGCGTTGGGAGTGGTAAACTCCTATCAGGAGTTGCGGGAGGCCCACCTCGTGAACCAATATACGCGGCTATCGCAGACGGTGCCTGGGCGCCGCCTGCTAAACCGCTTACACATCCAACACACATGCATACCAGAGGGGACGGAGAACATCCCGGTGCTGTGGCGCCACATGCTCTTGGTCGCTCCGCTCCCGCGTAACATGGACATGGCTTCACATGAAGGCAGACGACAAGCGCGGGTTCGCACGCTTGAGAGGCAATATGGCTATAAAGAGGGCGTCTATTACGTTGACATCACAGGGCCGTCGCCCGCGGTAGTCCACCGGGGAATGAATGTCGATGGGCTATCTTTTCGGGCCCCAAATTCAACACGAGCGGAGGAAGTCGCAATAGCTCTCGCTGCCGCCGATCCAAAATCGAAAACGGTTATCACAGACTCTCGCCGGGCCTGTGAACATTATCTTGAAGGCGAAATATCACCTCTTGCCTCGCAAATTCTAAGACGCGCTCTCGCCGATCCAACTCGCACAAAAGTGATCTGGGCTCCTGGCCACCAGGGTCTACGAGGCAATGAGGCCGCTGATGCGGCCGCCCGAGCGCTCACACACCGGGCTCCTCATCCTAGCTCTCATGGCTCAGAAGCTCATAAACCGCTTCTGCGGTTCCGCGAAATCCTAATTTATTATTGCGACAGCCACCGTCTCTACCCGGCACCTGCCAAGGGGTTAAGTAAGGCGGAGGAGCGAACTCTGCGGCGCCTGCAGACAGGAACCCTTCTCTGTCCTGCAATAGTAAAACACTTCGATCCGAACACAGATGGGCGCTGCCCGCACTGTGGAGAGATCTGCGATATCTTTCACATGGTGTGGGCATGTACTCAGAATCCTCACCTTCCCCCCTCCCCCACCCCCATCCGAGAGGCATGGGAGACTGCCCTCCTCAACTGCTCCACACTGGAGTCCCAAAGGGCTCTGGTCAAGCGGGCGCGAGACGGGGCCTCGTCATGCGGTGTCCCGGACTAAGGATACGGACCATGCAGCAGGGTTTTTTTTTAACCCTCAAGCTCTCTTTGATTAAAGTTTTTCACCACCACATCACGCCAGCTGTACCCCCCGCCCCACCCCTCCCTAGATAAACACGCAGCACTCTGGCGCAGACTACAGACACACACTCTCCTTTCACCCCTTAACCTAGCCCACTATCATCCATCCTTCCCCACTCCATCATGCGCTCTATGCCCAGAACCCTTTGCCTCTTTCCTCCACATCATTTCCCTCTGTCCGGCGGACTCTCCCCCGCGGGACCTAGAGAACCTCAAGACCTGGGAGGACTGGAAGACCCTGCTGCGCTCGGAGGACCCGGCCGTGCAGACCATCGCCACCGGCCGTGCTGCCAGTGTTATGGACCTTCAGAACATAAAACACTTGAGTGCAGTGGGGTCGTGCGGGGACCCAGGGGCGTGCCCCGAATTCCTGTGTAAAGTTTTTATGCGAAGCATATTGCTAGAGCTACCACTCACGCCGTCGGCATGGGACCCCTAGACGTCACACCACGTGACACCGTGACGTCACACCACGTGACACCGTGACGCCACAGCACGTGTCACCGTGACGTCACACAACGTGACGCCGTGACGTCACACCACGTGACACCGTGACGTCACACCACGTGACATCGGATGAGAGAGGCGGCCTCCACCTCGCGCCGTCGCCGTGGGACCCCTAGCCGTCACGCCACGTGACACCGTGACGTCGTCGTGACGATGCCATCGCACAGACGCCGGAATGACCTCGAGCGGCATTCCCGCGCATTTCGAACGCGCGTTCACACTCGGTGTAGGTGAAACGCTCGCTCCACTGGGCAGGCAGACGCGGCTTCCGTGGCAATCCAGGCGCTCACCCAACGCGCGTCTCGGGGTTAGTCGGCGTTCCGCTGTAGCCATGCCGTTGTCTTCCCTCACGACGAAGGCTTCTAGTGGTTGTATTAAAATGACCAAGTATTCAACCAAGGAAATCCATGTATTACCAAGCCTAGCCACCAATATGCTTCGCATCTGACTAGGCTTAACCTTAGCTAAGCCTCAGCCATAATTTTTTTCTCTGTCTCTGAGAGAGTCGGCGTTTCTGGCCTGGTGAGCAGACGCGTGTGCGTATGGGCTCCGGCCATCCCTGCTATTTTGACCGACTTTTGACCTTCCGCCGAATCTTATTGTGTCTCCCGAAGTTCACGAAGGTGCTCGGCACCTGCCCAGCCCAATTTCGGGATCGGCACTCCGTTTTTGTGACCTGCATGGGCACTTGTTTCCACCGAGTCCAGCGCCAGCCTCGCTAAGCCTACCGCCGCTGGCGATAGGCTCTGCTTCGCAGCTGGGCCCAGTGCTTCGCCAAGCATGGACGTCGTCACCGTGGAGGGGGAGGATCTAGCCCCTCAAGATTATATACCTACGGACTGGACCTACGTAGCCCGCTGCTACGAACGCGGCTCCGCCGCTTCTTCATCGAAACGCACTCCCAAGCCACCGCTGACGGAGACGCCTTCCGCGTCCGCCCAGCATACCGCGTCCCAGCAGCTACCTCCCTCCACGTCACGTAAGCTACCTCGAGGTGCACCGTCACTGCCACGTCTCCCTCTTGAAGACTTTAAAGTCATCATTCGCCCTCGCGGGGGCCTCAATCTGCGTTCCTGGGGCGAGAACGGACTGGACCTACGTAGCCCGCTGCTACGAACCGTGACAACTGCGGGCAGCTCAGGCACACGCGCCTCGGCACCTTACGTCGTTGACCGAATTGATTTCTTTGCGCAGATCGCTGCTCATCGCTCGGTGAAAATTCCATCTTCATGGCTCTGCGATAACTTCGTCACCTTGAGCTGGAACCATTATCAACTTAGCGAGGTGGAGGCTGCAATCAAAAGACCGGAACAGGACGGAACCACGTCACAACAAGCGGGCGTGAACTTCCGGGGCAAGCCTTCATAAGCAAGCTGCGTTCCCGGACCTCACCACAACTGCGGGCAGCTCAGGCACACGCGCCTCGGCACCTTACGTCGTTGACCGAATTGATTTCTTTGCGCAGGTACGTGCTTTTCCTGAGTTTTTCACGAGCGCGTTCCTGAGCTGCCCTGCAGTGTTTTCTTTTTCTTTTTTTTTGCCTTGAGATGGGTGATAAGCAGCCATCAACTATTAAAGAAGTAGCAAAGATGCTCTCAGAACTTTCCACAAAGTTTGACGACCACAAAGCTAACGTTTTGACAGAACTGCAAGACATCAAACAGTCACTCTCGTTCATAAATGATAAATTTGAAGAATTCAAGTCCACCGTAGAAGATATGAAGCGGGAACAACAGACACTGAAAGCAGAAAACAACAATCTTAGAGCAGCCCTAGAGAGTGCAAAAACTGAGATTGTAGAGTTAAAGCAGTATTCAAGACAACAGAACATCGAAATCAAAGGACTACCCCTCAGGACCGACGAAGATCTTGCTGACGCCTTAATACAGTTTGGTGAAACGCGCGGTGTTCCAATATCCAGCTCTGATATTGATGTGATTCATCGCGTACCCGGAAAAGACAAGAAAAAACCAAACGTGATCGTGAGGCTCACATCTCGCTCCGTGCGTAGCAGAATACTACATGCAGTGAAAAAGATCAGTTTGTCTCCGGTGGACTTTGGCTACGAAGGCACAGACACAGTCTATATTAATGAGCACCTCTATCCTGAGTATAAGGTTTTGCTTGGAAAAGCAATTGCACGAAAGCGAGAAAAGGGCTGGAAGTTCACCTGGGTCGCTAATGGAAAGATCCTTGCTAGGAAGGCCGAGAACTCGAACGTGATTCAGATCCGTTCCGAGGCCGACTTAGCTCTGATCTGTTAAACCAAAATCGACAGTAAATCATGGACAGTGTGCAGCTAGCAAACCAATTTATGAAAAAAAATGCATGTGCCTCTGCTTCATTGCAATGTTCGAAGCTTGAGTAAGAACATAGATAATGCCTGCTGTCTAATGGCTGAGCACTCATTTACGTTTGGCTTCATAGCCATTTCAGAAACTTGGCTACATGAAGGGGAATTCCACAATATCCAAGGGTTCAATTTTTTTTCCTGTAGTAGAAAAAGTTCAACGAGAGGCGGTGGAGTTGGCCTATATATAAAAACATCGTTGCATTCCTCCCTTCTTCCTGGGTTGACAAATTCATATTCTGCTGGTTTTGATTTTTTGGTTGTTCAGTGTATGAACCTTACAATTGCTGTCGTATATCGTGCTCCAAATAGCTCTCTATCACTCTTCCTTGACCATTTTGAATCGCTGCTCACGAACGTATCTAATCTAAGAGTCAAAGTATTAATCTGTGGTGATTTAAATATTGATTCTTTAAGTGATAACAGTGTGGTATATACTAACTTATTACACTCATATGGCTTCAGTAATGTAGTTATAGGCCCTACACGTGTGACTCCTTTTTCTTCGACGTCACTGGATCATATACTCTGTAATTTCGACACATCATCTAGTTTGAGCTCCATATATAAAACATACCTTACAGATCATTATCCTGTTGCGATATTTTTTCCTCTCGAACAAGCGGCTCCGGGTAAAACATCTGACCCCCACTGCAGAATCGATGTTATTCAGTTAAGGGAATGTCTTCAAGCGGTAGATTTTAGCTTGATCAACTCAGCTCATGTTAACGACGTATACCAAGAATTTAACGACAGGCTAACCACGGCAGTTTTGCAATCTTCTACACCTCAAATCAAAAGATACTATAGTACGCCTATCTGTCCCTGGATGACACAAGCTATTATGAAACTTATTAAGGAAAAAGATCACTGGCTTACCAAATGTAAACAAAAGCGAGGTAATTCATATTACTTAGTAAAGTTTCGGAGAGCAAGAAACTTAGTTACTGCTGCCATAAGGTCCCGCAAGAAAGAGTATTACTCCCAATTAATTTTGAAAAATGCCCACAGTACGAAAGTCACGTGGCAGATAATTAACTCTGTTATTAAACCCGTAGCAAATCGCTTTATTATGCCTGACATAGAAATCTTGGGGATCTCCATTGAAAATCTAGTTACAACGTTCAATGTATATTTTTCCACTATTGGTGCAAGTATAGGAAATACTTGCCCCTGCACTGAGTACCTCCCTCCTCCGCAAAACATTGTAGTGACCTTTGCATACCATGATATTACAGTGGATGAGATTGTATATACAGCTAATCATTTTCCATCGAAATTATCTACTGGATGTGATGGCGTTGCCTCTATTGCGCTGAAGGAATGCATTGATATCTTATGCCAGCCACTTGAAAAAATCTTCAACTTTGCCTTCTATTCCTCCACCTATCCCGATCTGCTTAAGCTAGCTAGAATAGTACCGATTCACAAAAATGGTGACCGTAACCACGTTGAGAATTACCGCCCAATTTCCATTTTAAGCTGGATAAACACACTTTTTGAAAAACTCGTTGCAAAGAGAGTGAAAATATTTCTCGAGAAAGAAACCTTGCTATGTCCGCAACAACACGGCTTTAGACCAAACAGATCAACTGGTACGGCCGTCATATCGCTAACAAACACGATCAACACTTTCCTAAATGATAATAAAATAGTCTTAGGAATTTTTTTGGACATTAAGAAAGCATTTGACACTGTTGATCACGAAATTTTACTGAAAAAGCTGGTGCATTACGGGTTTAGAGGTATTAGTTTAGAATTCTTCAGAAGTTATCTCAATAATCGGCGGCAAATGATCCAACTTAGTGGTGTAAAATCTGACTTTGAAACAGTTACGGTTGGTGTGCCTCAGGGTTCAGTCCTTGGTCCGATTTTTTTTTACCTTGTATATTAATGACCTGCCGCATTTCACACAACACTTCTCTGTTTTTATGTATGCTGACGACACTGCTCTTCTATGTGCTCATGAATCTACAACGGATCTTATTAGCACAGCAAACCGAGAATTGGAAACTTTGTGTAGCTGGTTTATTTCAAATAAGCTTGTTGTAAATGTTAATAAGACAAAATGCATAATTTTTAGGGGCTCCAGAAAAACAATACATGAAAACCTGCCTTCCGTGCAATGGCTGGGAACACCTATTGCACTTGTCAATAACATCACTTATCTTGGAATAATTCTAGATGAGAACCTGCACTGGAAGCCATACATTCAGGCGCTTTGTAAAAAGTTAGCTGCAGCATGCTTTGCACTCTACAAATGCCGAGATTATTTTGGTAATGACATACTCAGAACTATTTATTTCTCAATTTTTCAAAGCCAGTTATCATATTGCATTGAATCATGGGGCCACACCTACCAATCTTATTTGGAACCACTTAGGGTCTTGCAAAAAAGGGCAATTCGATTCATTTCACATTCAGGATACAACGCCCACACTGCTCCTCTTTTTAAACAGATGGATATACTGCCACTACAATCATTACTTGAATACAGGACTGTCTTGACAATACACACATGCCTTACAGACAATTACCCGTTACACTCATCGCTATTCTGTATCCCACCACTATGCACTCGCAACGCCACTCATAGAAATTTCCTTCTTCCGAAAACAAAAAATGTCTATGGAGAAAGAAGGATGGCCCATGTTGGTATTAAGCTGTGGAACAAGCTTCCAAGTGAACTCAAACATTGTAAATCTTTTCTTGTGTCACTGAAGAAATATTATAAGCAATGAGTGAAGCCACCGCTTTTTTTTTCCTTTTCATGTATTTTTTGTGTGTTTGTATCTGTTTGTAAAAGAGGCTTAGTGCTCTGAATATTGTTGCTCTATGTACCCATTTATGTCTTTCTAATTTCGTGAGCTTTTATATGAATGTAATTAATTTTTGTTTCGCCTGCAATTTTCTTTGAAACTGAATTGCATGGATCCCAACTAGCTTCCAGCTAGGGATCCAGATGTTTTAACAAGCATGCCTTGTATGAATGTTGAGAAATAAAAATTGAATCAATCAATCAATCAATCAATCAAAAAAAAAGAACGCTCTTCGCAGAGCAATCACCTCAAGCCTTCGTTTGACTTACTCCGATACCGCAGAGGACCGCCTTCGGGTGAATTTCGTTCACAACACCCTCACCTTTAGCACCCCGAACCGGGACCGCGCCATCACTTACACGAAGCTACAGGAAATCATCCTAGGCCCGACAAGCTACCCAGTTGCCACCTATTTGGCCCCACCAGGCGCATACGTCCAAGGTATCATTCACCACCAGTACGTGGATGAGACCCAGGAGGAAATCATGGAGTACTTGATACCCCAGAATCCAGAACACTGCATTCTCAACGCCCACCGTTTAGGCAAGACCCAATCTATTGTCATCACTTTCGCAGGGACAAAGGTCCCCCGCCAAGTCTCCTACGCAGGAAGTGCTGTGCGCTGCTACATCTTCAAGAACAAAGTGGAAGCCTGCCTTAACTGTCGCAAAACGGGACACCGAGAGGACGTTTGCCCGTCTCCCAAGCTCTCCAAGTGTCCTCACTGCGGAGTTTGCGACCCTGACGAAACCCATGAATGCACCCCCACTTGTATAGTTTGTTCTGGTCCTCACCAGACTGGTTCCTCCAAGTGTAAACGCCGCTACGAAGTGCCTGCTGCCGTACTGAAACGCCAGCTACAAGCTGACTCAGACAGTGCCTCCAGCTCCCATCGTTCCCGATCCCGGACCCGTCGCCAAGGGTCTGGAAACACCTCGGCCAAAATGGATTCTAACCGCTCCTCCTCCTCTTACCGGCGCTCCAGCCGGAATCGCTCCCAGTCCTCCCCACCCCTGGACTCCAAGTCGTCTCCTCACCGAGAGCCCTCCACAAAAAACCAGGTGAGCTGGGCAGCTGCGGCTTCTCACTCTCAGCAATCTCAGTCTCGTGATTCAGAGCTGCAAGCCCTGCGCGACGAGATAACAGCCCTTAAAGCTAGCAATCATAGACTCCAACAACAAAACTCTTCCTTAAAGCGTCCACCCTTTTGCACCCGATCCACCACCTCAAACAAATGCCACTCTACCACTTCAACCTGTTCCTACCATCTCACCTCAGGCGCCCCCATCTACTCCCCCGCAACCCAAAGATACTACCTCTAGTCCTCCCTCTAAGCGGAAAGCTACCTCCCGGTCAGAACGCTATGTTAATTTTGCCGACCTTGAGGATTTTGAGGCTCGCCTAGAGGAAAAATTAGAGGCTAAAATTGATGCTAAGCTCGAAGGGAAATTTGCTGAGTTCTCCCAACAAATCCAACAGCAAATGCTCCAGTTCCAACAACAAATGCAGCAGCAAATCCAACAACAACTTAACACCCTCATGCAACAGATCCAAACACGCGTCACGGGCCTTGAAGCTAGGGGAGACGCAACGGCCGCCCTCCACACGACGCGCGTTAAACCATACGGTCGCTTGCCGCACGCTCCCACCACCCTACCCATTTTAGCTTCACCCACACTTCACCATGGCGCCCCGCCACCTACTTAATGTGTGGCAATGGAACTGCAGGGGGTTTCGCCGCAAGCGAGGCAACCTGCAGCAGTATGTCCAAAGTTCCGACATCCCCCCTGATATCATCGCCCTTCAGGAAACTCATGGCCCAGTGAAACTACCTGGCTATAAACCATACTGCCCCCTAGATGTCACCACTCCCGACACCGCTATTTTGGTTCAACGCAACCTGACGGCCGTCCAACACTCCTTAGACGACGTTGGGGTAGACTGCGTCTTGCTCGAACTCCTCCCTCGTAAAAGGGGCGACCAAAGCCTCTTCATTCTTAACTTTTATAGCCCTCCAAGAGACAGAAGACGCAACTTCACCACCCTTCTTTCCCGGGTCAACAGGCTTGCGCACCATTCTGGACTCCTCATTGCAGGAGATTTCAATGCCCACCACCCCGCTTGGGGTTACCGCACCGCCAACCGAAAGGGTAACACTCTGTGGTTGCGAGCACAGGAACTGGGCTTCACCCTTGTTACTGACCCTCACACTCCCACCCGCTTAGGAAACAGCGTGTCTGTTGACACTTCACCTGATCTGACATTCTGCAAAAACGTACGGTTCGATCAGTGGCTGAACACTGGGAATACCCTCGGCAGCGACCACTATCTCCTCGCGACCACCCTCAGCATGTCCCCGTTCCGCCGGAGAGGTCGCCCGACCCTAATCACGGATTGGGACAAGTTTCGTTCCCTACGTGCTCAGAACGCCCCTACCCGGATTAATAACCTGGACGAGTGGATCTCCAAACTTCAGGCAGATGTCTCTGCTACTACTCAAGAATCACCTATCACGGCTGATCAATCCAATACAGACAGCCGTCTCCTCCACCTATGGCAGGCCCGCGAAAGCCTTCAAAACCGTTGGAAAAAACAGCGCCACAATAGAACGCTTCGGCGTAGAGTAGCTCAGATAGACAAACAGATTGAGGCGCACACTATCGCACTGACTACCCAGCAATGGGGTCAAGTTTGTGACAACATGCGTGGACAGCTCGGGCTAACTCGCACCTGGCACCTTCTCCGTTACCTTTTAGACCCAGACGGTTGCAAAACATCCAAACGAGACACCATTTCCCGCATAGTCCATCAACACCCCGGCTCAGACCAGGATCTTCTCGATGAACTTCGTGTACGCTATCTCAATACTACTTCCCCGGACCCTCTCCCCCCCTACATGGGCGGTGCCAACCCTGCCCTCGATCAGGAGATTTCGGAAGCTGAGGTAAGATTCGCTCTCACTCAGCTCCGTCCTAACTCTGCCCCGGGACCGGACGGCATTTCCAACAAAACTCTCCGTAATTTAGATGACCCGTCCATTGAGGCCCTCACTGCCTTTATGAATGATTGCTGGAGAGAGGGTAAAACCCCCGCAGCACGGAAACATGCACGCGTGACTTTCATACCGAAGCCAGGCAAACAACTAGCTCTCGAAAACCTCCGCCCCATCTGCCTCACTTCCTGTGCTGGGAAACTGATGGAGCACGTCATTCTCAACCGTCTCAATAATTACGTTGAAAATAACCATCTCCTACCTCGCACCATGTTTGGCTTCCGCTCAAATCTCTCTACGCAAGACATTATGATCCAGCTCTCACGAGAGATACTGTGCCCCTCTACCAAAGCGGGCACAAAGGCTATTCTAGGGCTTGATTTAACTAAAGCATTTGACAGCGTCTCGCACCGAGCTATTCTCACTAACCTCTCCCTGTTAAATCCTGGTCACCGTACCTACGAGTATATACGTACTTTCCTCTCTGGTCGTACAGCTGAACTTAGCTTTGGCTCTCTCCTCTCAGACCCTATAAACCTCGGTAGCAATGGCACCCCCCCAGGGATCCGTTCTCTCCCCATTTCTTTTCAATGTCGCCTTTCACGCTACCTTCTAAATTAAACGCTATCCCCCGGCTATCCCATACCTTATACGCAGACGACATTACCCTCTGGGTTTCAACAGGCAACGATGCTGAGGTCGAATCCGCACTTCAACAAGCGGTCGATGTCATTGAGCGCCATGTAGCCGCAGCCGACCTCTCGTGCTCCCCTCAGAAATCCGAGCTGCTGATCATCCGAGGTCAACCCGGCCTCCACGGCCATCCTCCCATCTGCATTACTGCTAGTGGTCAGCCCATACGCGAAGTATCCACCATTAGGGTATTGGGGCTCCTCATCCAGAGCAATCGGAAAAACACCGACACTCTAGCTAAACTTACAGTCTCTGTATCGCAGACCATTCGTCTAATTCGTCGCATTGCTAATAAACATAGAGGCATGCGAGAGGCTGACCTCCGACGTCTTGTTCAGGCGTTTGTTATCAGTCGCCTCACATATACCCTCCCTTACCTCTACCTTAGCTGCCAGGAACAGGACCGCATTGACTGCCTTATTCGACAGGTTTACAAGGCGGCTCTTCATCTCCCCCACCGGACCCCCACGTATAAACTACTGGCATTAGGGGTCTACAACACTGTGACGGAGCTCTCGGAAGCTCATCTCACTTCTCAGTACGAGCGTCTCACTCACACCTCCACGGGACGTCACATACTCGACAAGCTTGGAATACGCTTCGAAACAACCGCACCCGACAGCGTCCAGCTTCCACACCATATCCACAGTAACCTTATCGTTACCCCTCTTCCTAAAAATATGCACCCAGAGTATCATGTCGCTCGCCGCAAGCACAGGGCTAAGTCTCTGCACAAAAAATATTTAACAGATCAGACAGCAGTCTATGCCGACGCCGCTGAATACCCCGACCGCGAAGCTTTTTCGCTCGCGGTTGTAAACTACTGTGGACGGCCGCTAGTTGCGTGCTCCATTCCCGTCAGATCGCCTGAAGAGGCCGAGGAGGCGGCCATAGCCTTGGCGATGGTCTCCACCTCTGCACAAAGCATCTTCAGCGACTCTAAATCGGCGATTCGTAGTTTCGCCAAAGGCCGGGTCTCCCCTGTCACCCTCTCTCTCCTCCACTCCACCAAACTTCAACTCCGCCCGATCCAATTGATCTGGGTCCCTGCGCACTCGTCGCATCCAGGCAACGAGGCGGCCCACAATTATGCCCGAGGATTCGTCGACCGGGTTGTGGTGTCGCCCGTCTTGCGGACGGCGAGAGATCGCATGGTCACATTTCATGACATAACCATGCACTACCGCTTAGGTAGACTTCTATATCCCCCCGCACATAGTTCTCTCACCAAACCCCAAGAAGTTGCGTGGAGGCAACTCCAAACGAACACCTTCCCCAACCCCGCGATATATGCCCGCATATACCCTGGGGTCTACTCCCCTTCCTGTCAAATGTGTGGCCAACATGCCACTCTATCCCACATACTCTGGGCTTGCCCTCGGGACTACCCCCCTAGAGGCTTGCAGCTCTCGAGTTCAGACCAGTGGGAGGCCGCATTGCTCAGCTCCGACTCGGACACACAGATCCGCGTTGTGACAAGAGCCCTAGAAGTCGCGAACGCCACGGGCTCATGGCCACTTGATGGGGCTATAACCCCACACCGTCAGATACATCTGTCGACGAAAATAAATTTTATCCTCCTCCTCCTCTCTGTCTCTCTCCCTCGACAAAGTAACGCACGCGCGATGGTATATCGCATTGTTGGAAGAACTCATTGCTCACTGCAGCCCTACCATATCTTTTCGTAGCCGGCGCTAAAACATGTAAAAAGCAGCTCAAAATTTTATACAGTACTATGAGTACACGAATAGAGCGAATTGAATCCAGTGTATTTTACAACGCAGCATGTAATTAGTTTCAGCAAACTTTTATTTAAAATTCTTTCTCCTGAGTAGATAACAGAGAAAACATAGCATCTTTGCCGTCGTTTTTCCGGCGATGGTGACGTTCATAGGCATTCAGGGTTTACTTTCTAAATTGGATTTGAGAAAAGGGAAGGTGCAGTAGCTCTCTCACTTCACAGTGGTCACACAATCTTTATCAAAAAATTCAGGGGGCACTTTGTCTAAAGTGCGTAGAGGCGAAAGCATTTTCCGCACCACTTTCGCTGCTTCTGTGGCACTGGTGGCGTCACATATAATTGAGTACTGCTTACTAAGTGATGACAAATCACTAATTAATGCTTAATTACTGATTAATGCCTGAATACTAATTCACTGCTAATAAATGATGCTTAAGTTTCGCCTTTACGAGTGGAACACTACAGCGTGTTGTAGCGCTGCCAGGGAGTCCAGGGAACGCCACCACCCGTTCGGCGCGACGCCTTGCCCTTTGAACGCAACGCTTTTTGAGGAAAGGAAATGGCGCAGTAATTCTGTCTTCTCGGTGGACACCTGAACCGCACCGTAGAGGAAGGGAGGGGGAGTGAAAGAAGACAAAGAGGGCCCGTAATGAAGAAAATGAAAATTGTATTTGAGGAAAGGAAATTACGCAGTAACTGTCTCGCACATCTCGATGGACAGCCGGCAAAATTCAGGGGACACTTTTTAAGGCGGAAGCCTTTAATGTCTCGTCGTTGTAAGCAGCAGTTGTCAACAGAAAATGTCACCCTTTTCAATTTGTGGAAACGGTCGTGACGTCACAGTGCGCGAATTTCAAACGGGGCCAATTGCACTTTTGCTAGTAACCATACAACCAATTGAAGGGATCGTATAGTTATGCTCCATGTGGGACTGAGCTGAGTTAATTGCTTAATTGCCCAATTAGCCTAATTAGCTTTACTAGTCAGGCCATATAAATAAATAAAAGCGATTAAGAAATTGGTCGACCTCAGGAATCGAACCCCGGTCTCCGGCGTGAGAGACGAGCACGCTATCCACTCCGCCATGCCAGCTCGATGGTTTCGAATGAACAAAGGCGCGTCTAGTGAATACGGTGTCTTCAACTCTCATCCTCCTCCATTCCCTTCCGGCGAGGTTTAGGTGTCCACCGACAAATTAGAGACAGATACATTTCCTTTCCTCAAAAACCAATTTACCGACGAGCAAGGCGTAGAACCGAATGGGCGATGGCGTTCTATGGACTCCTTGGCAGCGTTGCAAGACGCTGTCGCGTTCCACTCTTAGGGGCGAAGCTTAACATCTTAACCACACATCAGTGACCACACTTTAGGTCAAAAAAGTGCCCCCTGAATTTTGACGGGTGTCCACCGAGATATGTGAGACAGTTACTGCGTAATTTCCTTTCCTCAAATACAATTTTCATTTTCTTCATTACGGCTCCTCTTTATCTATCTTCTTTCACTCCCACCTCCCTTCCTCTACGGTGCGGTTCAGGTGTCCATCGAGATGGCAGAGAATTACTGCGCCATTTCCTTTCCTCAAAAAGCGTTGCGTTCCAAGGGCAAGGCATCGCGGCGAACGGGTGGTGGAGCTCCGTGGACTCCCTGGCAGCGCTACAACGCACTGTCGCGTTCCACTCCTAAAGGCGAAGCTTAAGCGTAATTAATTAGCAGTTAATTAGTATTCAGGCATTAATCAGTAATTAACAATTAATTAGTGATTTGCCATCACTTAGTAATTAATACTGTGAGACAGGAGACAGAGCGCAGGATGGAGCGAGCTTTAATGGCACCCGCAAGTATGGCGACCAACCCTTCGAAGAAGAAGATGATCGATGATGATGGATACGTACAGATGAAGACGAAGGTCGCATGTTGTGCTTCGAGTGATGATGATGGATATGTACAGATGAAGACGAAGGTCGCATGTTGTGCTTACAATACTCAAATATATGTGACGCCACCAGTGCCACAGAAACAGCGAAGGTGGTGCGGAAAACGCTTCCGCCTCTACCCACTTTAGGCAGTCAAAGTGCCCCCTGAATTTTTAAGGCGAAAGCCTTTAATGCCTCATCGTTGTAAGCAGCAGTTGTCGACAGAAAATGTCACGCTTTTCAATTGGTCGAAACGGCCGTGACGTCACGGTGCGAATTTCAAACGGGGCCAATTGTACTTTGCCTAGTAACCATGCAACCAATTAAGGGATCGTATAGTGATGCTCCAAGTAAGTGTGCCTGAGCTTAGTTAATTGCTGAATTACCCAATTAGCCTAATTAACTTTTCTAGTACCCGCTCTTCGGCGTGAGAGACGAGCACGCTATCCACTCCGCCATGCCAGCTCGATGGTTTCGAATGAACAAAGGCGCGTCTAGTGAATACGGTGTCTTCAACTCTCATCCTCCTCCATTCCCTTCCGGCGAGGTTTAGGTGTCCGCCGAGGTATGAGAGACAGATACATTTCCTTTCCTCAAAAACCAATTTACCGACGAGCGAGGTGCAGAACCGAAGGGGCAAAGGCGTTCTATGGACTCCCTGGCAGCATTGCAAGATGCTGTCGCGTTCCACTCTTAGAGGCGAAGCTTAACATCTTAACCACACATCAGTGACTACACTTTAGGTCAAAAAAAGTGCCCCCTGAATTTTGACGGGTGTTCACCGAGATATGTGAGACATTTACTGCGTAATTTCCTTTCCTCAAATACAATTTTCATTTCCTTCATTACGGGCCATCTTTGCCTTTCTTCTTCCACTCCCACTTCCTCCCTTCCTCTACGGTGCGGTTCAGGTGTCCACAGAGATGACAGAGAATTACTGCGCCATTTCCTTTGAGTTCAAAGGGCAAGGCATCGCGCCGAGCGGGTGGTGGCGTTCCGTGGACTCCCTGGCAGCGCTACAACACGCTGTCGCGTTCCACTCCTAAAGGCGAAGGTTAAGCGTCATTAATTAGCAGTTAATTAGTATTCAGACATTAATCAGTAATTAACCATTAATTAGTGATTTGTCATCACTTGGTAATTACTACTCAATTATATGTGACGCCACCAGTGCCACAGAAGCAGCGAAAGTGGTTCGGAAAACGCTTTCGCCTCTACGCACTTTAGACAGTCAAAATGGCCCCTGAATTTTTTGGCCTAAAGTGTGGTTACTGATGTGTGGTTAAGATGTTAAGCTTCGCCTCTAAGAGTGGAACGCGACAGCGTCTTGCAACGCTGCCAGCGAGTCCATAGAACGCCATCGCCCATTCGGTTCTACGCGTCGCTCGTCGGTAAATTGGTTTTTGAGGAAAGGAAATGTATCGGTCTCTCATACCTCGGTGGACACCTAAACCTCGCCAGGAGGAAAGGGAGGAGGATGGGAGTGAGCAAAGACACCGTATTCACTATACGCGCCTTTTTGTTCATTCCAAACCATCGCGCTGGCATGGCGGAGTGGATAGCATGCTCGTCTCGCACGCCGAAGACCGTGGTTCGATTCCCGAGCTCGGTCAATTTCCTACTCGGTTTTATTTATTTATATGGCCTGACTATACTTCGTCTCACAAGATGTTTGCATCACTACGGAAGGTAGAGCTCTCTCGTCCAATCAGGGCTGCAGAAACGCAGAAAATAGTCCCTCGAATATTTGAGGAGTGTATGACTATTGATCAAAACAATAAGCATTGCGACTAAAAACATGATTTGGACAGGTATATTTAAATGGTAGGGAGTGTTTCAATCACTGGTGAAATTACCAGACAAAGCCCGTACGAAAACTGCTCTGCGGAGGCCTGCTGCGAGGTAGTGATGCGTCACCACTTTCCAACATGGCGTCGGTCGAGTCTGTTGTGTCTCCTGTGTGCTCTACACCGACAGTGCGCTGTTTCCCCAAGCAGGCGAAGCAGGTGGCTTTAAATGTTCTTGAAGCGCTTCGCGTCGAGTGCGGGGGCAGTTGGAGTACAAATGCGCTCATCAAGAGGACGGCAAAACTCACGCAGGTGAGCGAGCGAACGCTTTACAAGTGGACAACGGAGACGTTGAACGCGGGCCGAGTGTTGTCACCGAAGAAGCGTGCTGGCGGAAGAGGTCGCGAGCGGACGAAGAAGCTGGACAATTTTGACCTGAGCGTGTTGGGAAGGGTGGTACACACCTTTTTCCAGAGAGTGTCCACCGAGAGGACAGAATTACTGCGCAATTTCCTTTCCTCAAAGAGCGTTGTGCTCAAAGGGCAAGGCATCGCGCCGAACGGGCGGTGGCGTTCCTTCCTTCCGTTACGGTGTGGTTCAGGTGTCCACCGAGATGGCGAGAATTACTGCACCTTTAAATGTTCTTGAAGCGCTTCGCGTCGAGTGCGGGGGCAGTTGGCGTACAAATGTGCTCATCAAGAGGACGGCAAAACTCACGCAGGTGAGCGAGCGAACGCTTTACAAGTGGACAACGGAGACGTTGAACGCGGGCCGAACGATGTTGTTGACCAGGGACCGGCCATTGTTGTCAACCTGGAGGACGACACAACCAGCAGTGCTGAATTCAGTTGTTATGAGGACGAGATGATCGAGCCCGTTTAACGTGCGTTGCCTCTCGCGCAGCACATGGGCTTGTTTTGCATTTCGCCACCATCGACACTCGGCTGCCTCGGCACGCTGGAGTAAATAAATTTATATGCACATGACACGATTACTGAAATTTACTGCGACGCGACAACAGAGGAACTGATGAGAACAGGTTGCGACAAAAAAAAAGTGGGGCTAGTCCCTTTGGAACGGGCGTCCGCCTGTCCAAAAACAAACCAAAAAGAGAGTAAAAAGACATCAAGCGCCACCTGCTAGAGGTAGAAAGAAGCCACCTGGACATCAAGTGGATCGAGCCACAGGCGCGTAGGAACACACTAATGTAGTGCGCGCCATCCTGATTGGACGAGAGAGCTGTACCTTTCGTAGTGCTGCAAACATCCTGTGAGACGGAGTATAGAAAAGTTAATTAGGCTAATTGGGTAATTAAGCAATTAACTAAGCTCAGTCCCACTTGGAGCATCATTATACGATCCCTTCAATTGGTTGCATGGTTACTAGCCAAAGTACAATTGGCCCCGTTTGAAATTCGCGCATTGTGACGTGTCACGACCGCTTCGACCAATTGAAAAGCGTGACATTTCTGCCGACAACTGCTGCTTACAACGATGAGGCATTAAAGGCTTTCGCCTTAAAAACTTTATATACAGCGGAGTTTGGAGCACGCAGGTTCCAGTGGCCAGCACGGCCCTACTGCAGTCAAGCGTTTATGTTCCTGCGGTCCACAGCGCCGGGAACCCGGTCGGTGGCGATTGTCTGAACGACCGGGTCCTCGGAGCGCAGCAGGATCTCCCAGTCCTCGCAGGTCTTAGGGTGCTGCAGGCCCCACTGGGGAGGATCCGCCGGGCAATGAGAAAGGATATGGGGAGCAGAAGCGACAGGCTCGGGGCAGAGAATGCATGATGAAGTGAGGAAAAGAGGGTGATAGTGAAACATCAACCCCGCATTGGATGAAGCGATAAAGGAACGTGTGAAACATGGAAGAGGAGAATTATTATAGGGTTTCGATTAATTTCTACTGCTTGGGATTTTTTCAAGTGCATTAACACCCCATAGCGCATCAAGACAAACATCGGATTTCGTTTGCACGACCGTTGTAATTGAACACATTTTAATGCGACAGCAATACTATGCCCATTAGGAGAAAAGCCGGCGGCGTGTCTGTATCAGTGTGTGTTCTCTGAGAGAGTACAGAGATCTCAGCGATGGACAGACAGGCTGGGGAGAGGAGGAAGAGAACCCAATCTCTCATCCACTGAGGCGTCACCCAGCACCCCCTGCCCACCCTCATCAGCCCCCCCCCCCCCCTCCCAAAATAAAGAAAGATAAAAAGAACCGATGATTATCAGGCAGATGTGACGCAGTTGAAAGCCAAATTTGACGCTAAATTGGTACCTGAAACATGTCTCGAAGCCAAATTCGCAACACTCGCCGAAAACTATCTGCTCGACTCGAACAACAGATGGCCACACTTTTTACGCGCCTTAGGTTTACATAATTTGAGACCCGCCTTCAGAGGCTAGAGACAATTACCATCTCGTCATTATATGGGTCCCCTACCTCCAATCTCCCTCTTCCTTCCCCCCTCTCCCCTGTTCCACTTCCACTATCACCACAACAACCTATCCTGACCCCCCACAAGCTCCAATATTCCGGGTCGGGATAATTATTCTACCCACTTATAAAAAAATTCAGGGGGCACTTTGACTGTCTAAAGTGCGTAGAGGCGAAAGCGTTTTCCGCACCACTTTGACTGCTTCTGTGGCACTGGTGGCGTCACATGTAATTGAGTACTAATTACTAATTGACGACAAATCACTAATTAATGGTTAATTACTGATTTGTGCCTGAATACTAATTAACTACTAATTAATGACGCTTAAGCTTCGCCTTTAGGAGTGGAACGCGACAGCGTGTTGTAGCGCTGCCAGGGAGTCCACGGAACGCCACCACCCGTTCGGCGCGATGCCTTGCCCTTTGAACGCTTTTTGAGGAAACGAAATGGCGCAGTGATTCTCCGTCCTCTCGGTGGACACCTGAACCGCACCATAGAGGAAGGAAGGAAGTGGGAGTGCAAGAAGAAAGACAAAGATGGCCCGTAATGAAGAAAATGAAAATTGTATTTGAGGAAAGGAAATTACGCAGTAACTGTCTCACACATCTCGGTGGAGTCCACCCGTCAAAATTCAGGGGGGGGGGGGGGGCACTTTTTTTTACCAAAAGTGCGGTGACTGATGTGTGGTTAAGATGTTAAGCTTCGCCTCTAAGAGTGGAACGCGACAGCGTCTTGCAACGCTTCCACGAGTCCATAGAACGCCATTGCCCGTCCGGTTCTGTGCCTCGCTCGTCGATAAATTGGTTTTTGAGGAAAGGAAATGTATATGTCTCTCATATCTCGGTGGACACCTAAACCTCGCCGGAAGGGAAGGGAGGAGGATGGGAGTGAGCGAAGACACCGTATTCACTAGACGCACCTTTGTTCTTCCCAATCCATCGAGCTGGCATGGCGGAGTGGATAGCCTGCTCGTATCACACTCCAAAGACGGGGTTCGATTCCCGAGCTCGACCAATTTCTTACTCGGTTTTATTTATCTATAGGGCCTGACTAGAAAAGTTAATTAGGCTAATTGAGTAATTAAGCAATTAACCAAGCTCAGTCCCACTTGGAGCATCACTATACGATCCCCTCAATTGGTTGCCTGGGTACTAGCCAAAGTGCAATTTGCGTCGTTTGAAATCCACGCACTGTGACGTCACGACCGTTTCGACCAACTGAAAAGCGTGACATTTCTGTCGACAACTGCTGCTTACAACGATGAGACGTTAAAGGCGTTCGCCTTAATAATCCACTGGAAATGCTGTGGCTTTGAGGGCAAGCGCACTCTGCTGCAACTCCGAATACCTACCCTCCCTGCCATGCCCAAACTCCTTCTGTTACAGTACACACAGCACCAAGGGAAACTGTCTAGCTACCTTAATTGCGGTGCACGCAGACACTACCGACACCCCCCGAGTGTCCACACTCATACATGGCACCGTTATCTACCAAGAACATGCAGTTACCTCCTCCACTCCATGTGGCCTCGTAGAAATCATCCGAGAGAAAACACACCTCCGATCTTTATAGCAAACATATACCACACCCCACACAAGCCCATGGCCACCCTCGATGCACTAACCCAGCAAATTCATCGCATAACGGGCCGAAATACCCTAATCATAGGAGGAGGCTATCTCGCAACGTACAAACTGGGGTTATCCGTACACCACCGCACGGGGTCCCAGTATTTGACTACATATAACAACTTTAATACCCCAACAATGATCGGCAGTAGTGTAGCCGTGGACCTCACACTCAGCCGCTACCTCAAATGACTGTCGTGGTCACGAAGTACGTCACACAACTGGAAGCGAACATTACATTATCCGCATGCAAATACCCCCGCACAAAACAGACCTCGACCCCTCACCCACCGGCTTAATATCTTGGACGCAATCCGATCTAGACGCCGAGAACTACCAGACACCCCGATAAAGGACGTTGATAATTTGGTCTCATATCTCCTGAACGACATAACAGCAGACACCCAACACAATACCACGTCACCCGACAGCCCCACACTGGAAGTTCGTCTAGCCCACCTCTGGGAAACCCATCAGAGCATCCTGAAAAGATGGAAACGATAAAGACATAATAGAATAAAACGTCGGCTGGCCGCGCTACAGACACAAATCACTTCAGACGCCGAGGAGCTATGCCTCTCTCACTGGGGTTAGGTGTCCAACAGCATAGCCGGCAACCTCTCTACGAAGAACGCATGGCGACTCTCTTGGCATCTCATCAACCCCGCACTCTCATGCATAGCATCACAACTTCATATTACAAGCCTCATTCATAACTACGCTCACACCGGACACCTTTGGGGACCAACTTCGGACTACACGCACTGAATCCGGCATAGCCGGCCCTCTCCCGCTTTACACAGGAGCCCCGCATAAGGTCCTGGACTCCGACGTCACGGAGGAAGAGGTCCTCATGGCCCTCCGAAACCTGCGGCCAAGTTCTGAGCCCGGAGAGGAAAGAATCACCAGCTCTACGCTCCGTAAACTCGATGATCAATCGATCACACTAAATACAGAATACTTTGACTACTGCTGTAGAGAGACCACCCTATCACAGTCCTGGCGCCGCGACAAAATTATCTCCATTCCCAAACCAAACACGTCATCACCAAATATTTTAGGGGAATCCCCCAAGGTGGAGTAGATTTGTAATAAGGGAGTAATTACTCATTGACGTCCACCCGAGCGCAGCCATATGCCACAAAGGAAAGCTATACAGCTTTCACAGAAACTTCGTAGTTAAAGAAAAATTCGTCCTGGTCCGGGGTTCGAACCCGGGACCACCGCCACACCGGAGCAGTCGCTCTACCAATTGAGCTAACCGGGACGGCAAGCTTATGGTAGGGCGAGAGCGAATTGGTCTATAACTC
The DNA here is from genome assembly GCF_055824585.1 of Amblyomma mixtum. Classification (NCBI taxonomy): domain Eukaryota; kingdom Metazoa; phylum Arthropoda; class Arachnida; order Ixodida; family Ixodidae; genus Amblyomma; species Amblyomma mixtum. The sequence continues at coordinate 134,004,838 of NC_143019.1, forward strand.
GAAGTGAGAACAGTGTTGACCAAATATTTAGGGGAATCCCCCAAGGTGGAGTAGATTTGTAATAAGGGAGTAATTACTCATTGACGTCCACCCGAGCGCAGCCATATGCCACAAAGGAAAGCTATACAGCTTTCACAGAAACTTCGTAGTTAAAGAAAAATTCGTCCTGGTCCGGGGTTCGAACCCGGGACCACCGCCACACCGGAGCAGTCGCTCTACCAATTGAGCTAACCGGGACGGCAAGCTTATGGTAGGGCGAGAGCGAATTGATCTATAAGCTTGCCGTCCCGGTTAGCTCAATTGGTAGAGCGACTGCTCCGGTGTGGCGGTGGTCCCGGGTTCGAACCCCGGACCAGGACGAATTTTTCTTTAACTACGAAGTTTCTGTGAAAGCTGTATAGCTTTCCTTTGTGGCATATGGCTGCGCTCGGGTGGACGTCAATGAGTAATTACTCCCTTATTACAAATCTACTCCACCTTGGGGGATTCCCCTAAAATATTTGGTCAACACTGTTCTCACTTCGAGTTATAGATCAATTCGCTCTCGCCCTACCATATGGTGCCGCCCTACATATGGTGCCGCCTTCAGACTCGCACCCTTCCCTCACCCAGTTGGCTCTCCAGCATCCACCCAGGAACATACACCCCCTTCTGTACCCAGTGCACCCGTCCCTACGCTATTCTTACCCATATCTTTCTTGAACGCCTTGTGGACCCTCCCTCGCGGGGCGCAGAGCTTCTGACCACTTGACAGCAATGGGAGATCCTACTACACTCTGGATACTCGGCCAGGCAGAAGATCGCCACTGACCGGACCGCCCGCATCATTGAACTTCGAAGTTATGAACGTATAGCGCAGTGGAGTCGTGCGGGGAACCAGGACCCTGCTTGTCCCAAATTCCTTGGTCATTAAAGTTATTGTAGTGATAGCTACATTACGCCATGTTTTCGCCTCTTCGCTGTCGCCACACTGTGATGTCACACCACGGCCCTCGATTTTCTAGCAACTCGGCTCATTGCGATCGCCGCGCGGCCACCGCTCCTGCCGTTGGGCGCTCGCTGCGCCCTCAATAAAGATTTACCCGTTGGTTGACCACAACGTCTCTCCTTTCTTAGTCTGGTGGCAAACCACTAAGTTTAATAACAACATGTCTAACTACAAGCGAAGCCTAAGCGCAGCCGGGGGTCTGTAGCTATCGCTACACGACTATGTTTAACCAGAGCTAAACCACAGCCAATTCTTTTTTCTCTCTCTCCTGCTCTCTGTTTGCCAATCCCTGTTCAGCAATCTCAAGGAACCCACAGTGCAGATTGTGCCGACGGAGCATGTTGCCCAGAAAAATAAACTAGCTGTTAATCTGTTTGTACACAAGTTGACGCGTGGGCTAAAGAACGTTGACTCTCGGTTTGATATTAAGGTTCTTCTTTAGTGCTCCTAATAAACTGGAACGAGCTTGTTTTATTGTTGCTATTATTGTTGCTGTTTTTTATTGCTAGAAAACCTGGGTGCGGTGTGCGGCACACTTAGCCTGCAGCATGCAGAGACGCGAGTATTGAATGACAAAACTGTTTCTTATAATATTGTGTGCAGCACGCCTACGAGTAAGTTCAGTGCAAGGTTGGCGACGTTAATGTCGTTCCGTTATCTTGTAACAGGGTGTACGTAGGCCAGACTGGCCAGTGTTTGCATATGCGATTACGGGAGCACGACAGGTCTATGGAAGAAGGGTACGGATCAAAATCGGTTTGGAATTGTCGAGAATGTAATTCCGCACCAAGACTGCAAGACGTGCGCGCTGTCTACAAGCACCGAGATCAGATGTCTGGCGAAATTGTGGAATTGTTCCACATCGAAAAATTGGGAGAGTACTGCATAAGTAGGCCTTCCATTGCACTACATAAGAATTCACGTATCGTTGCAGCCATATCAATTGAGATTTGGTTTAATCCTGTGCTCTCTATTTTTTCTTCGTGTGACTTCTGGGTGTGCACATTGAAACGTGTTTGTTTTCTTCAGTGCCATTCTTCCTAATATAGTTTCAGTTACGGGTAAGCTCTCGTCGCGTCTTCCCTTCCTTCGTACTTGCTGTTTTTTTCGCGCTGTTAACCACCCAAGGATGTCAACCAACCAACTAACCTAGGTTGCAATTCTTACTGGAGTTAAATGTCAGAAGTTAAGAAATCAAATACTTAGATTTACAATGAATTATTTGTAAAATTTACCACCTTTATGAGTAGCAACCCAGTTGTATGAAAAGCTTGGTTTGGCGCTTGTTCAAGATCAAATCAGAACCACAAAGCGATATATGCTTCTGGTTGTCAGTGAGGGTGCTCAAATGTGCTGCCTTGTAAGCTAGCTCATTTTGCCATTATTGTGAAGTCCAGAGCCCAGATGCATAGCTTCTAGAAAAGCAGGGTATTTTGATTTACACTTCCCCGGCTTCACCATCCACAAGCGAGCACACGGTATCAAGCATATCTTCAATCAACGCTTACCAGACAGAAGACGGACAGCAGGCTGATCTGAGCAGCGTTATCGCACATGCACATATTGCTTGGTGCCTGGTCCTTTGCTGCTGGTTACGAGAGTAAGAATAATGCTGGAAGACGAAAGGCAGAAATCGCCCCACTTTGGTCAGTTTTGAGAATGCGCTGAGGATTGCGAGGCGGTATTCACAAAGTCCTAGACGTGGTTACACAATAAAAACATCGAGCTTTCAGTGAAAAGTATTCTATCTTCTGGCATGAGAGGGCCGTTGCGACAGAAAACTTGCGTTTTCAGACCAGTAGGTCCTTCTTACGAAAAAATTCTTCGAGCTGTAAACAAAATTGTTCTGAATGCAGAAAAAGCCTGTATGACGGTTAGGCTGCTTCAAGACAAACCCTTATGAATCGCTGCCTACTGAAACTTCTGGCAAAACTCTCGGTACCCGCTCAATGTTAAACGCGGTATCTGGTCTTGCGACGCCTCTGTGTTGAGGGTCTTGAACACGTCTAAAAGGGTGTCAAATCTTCTGCTAATTAAAACAGCGCAAGGCGCAGGCTCTTCGGGATGGCTGCGAGCAGCAAAATCAGCAGCAACGCACTCAGTAGTCTCCACATGCTGCGCAACAAATTACCGAAGACACTTTGGAAATTCTAAAGTGTGCTTGGCGAAAGCCTTGTGGTCAACCCACTGCCGCTTTCACAAACCGCTTGGCTCGGAATCACTGGGCCGCTTCGGAGCCATGCGTCTCACTCAGTCCACTGCAACGAGACATCTGGCGAAGGAGTAGCGGTGCAGCTGCCACCGCTTCTGCGCGCGCGCTCGTTCTACCGCTGCTATGTGACGTCACGGTTGCTATGCACAGATGCGCCTTCCACCGGCGCGCCGATTGCTAAAGAGGGGAGGAGGTTGCGCCGCTGCGCGGAGGAGAGGCCACAGTTGGCACTATTCCAGCGCGTGGACGGACACCGCGAGCATGCGCCGTTAAAGGCTTTCGCCTTAAAAGAAGACCAGCCAGCCAATACGTTCCCAGTAATACCAGACAAAAAATAACCATAAGGGGGAATCACACATACAACTAAACTTTGCCTGCACCGTCTCCGTGTCCGGTAGAACAAGTACGAAGCCCGGACGCACCCACCACCTAAAGTTTTTAAAAAGGTCTGATGCAGTGCGAGCACTTTTGACGGTGAAGGATGGTGGGAAAAGCAGACTCATCGCGCGTTTCAACATGTGTTCATCATCGTCATCATCAGCCTGACTACGCCCACTGCAGGACAAATGCCTCCCTCATGTCTCTCCATTTAGCCCTGGCTTTGGCCAGTTGCTTCCACCATATCCCCGCGAACTTCTGAATCTCATCCGCCCACCTAACTTTCTGCCGCACCCTGCTATGTTTGCAATCTCTTGGAATCCACTCTGTTATCCTTAAGGATCAGTGGGTATCTTGTCTTCGCATTACATGCACTGCCCAAGCCCACTTCTTCCTCTTGATTTCGACTAGGATGTCCTTAACCCGCCTTTGTTCCCTCACCCACTCTGCCTGTTTCCGTCTCAACGTTACACCCATCATTTTACTTTCCATAGCTCGCTGCGTTGTTTTAAATCACTTCTAAGCGCTTAATAGTTGTCGTAACAGTACAGCCAACACACAGTGGATCAAAGAGGGGGTTTCACTTTTTCTATGTCGTACGAAAATGTCGCGATGTTCTCCACAGAGAATACTTCCCAGCCCATTGTCGAAAAATCGGAACGTAGCAAAACATATTCAAAGAGTGCTTAGGAACAAAAATTATCGTATCCTAAGCATTTGAAGGCAATTGCAGACAATTTACACCTACGGTCTCAGCAGATGCATTCCGTTGGTGTAAAGAACAGCTTGCAAGATACCACCGCTCAGCAGCAAATTCTGTAAGGTTGATTTTGAAGAGAGCGCAGAAGAGACAAGGAAGGCATAAAAAACAACGGGACAGGCGCCAACTCAGAATCAACCTTCAGAATCAGTCAAGATCAACCTTAGCTATGAACCAATGAGACCAAAGTAAGGTACATCTTGAGCATATTCTCTTTTTGTGTTGGGCCCTCTACTGTACCAAAGTTTCGGCACTGACTCTGTAATTGTATGTCGAAACCTTATTGCCGCATCCGCCTGCCAGTCAGTAGCGGTAACATTCTGCTTAAAGCGGAAAGTCCTTCGATTAGAGATTCAAGCTGCTTTCCGCCTTCTGCAGCTATCGTAGGGCCACATAAGGCGCATTTCCAAGATAATGAAGTCTGAGTTGGTGCATCTCGTTCTTTTTTGTGCCTTCCTTGTCCTTGTCTCTTTTGCGCCGTCCTCAGAATCAACCTTAGCTATGAACCAATTAGCCTAAACCAAAGCACTTCTTGAGCCAATGCTCAGCTGCTTGCGTCGTGCTCTCTTGTACTCAATGCGATGTACTTGTACTCATGCTTGGGCATGTTAGTAGGTCATTCACGCTAGACCTGCAGGCAGACACGCTTTTCGAGTGCAGTTGCCTTGGCCTAGTTCCCTCAGTCGATCTATTCAACGGCGATTACTGGGACATGTTTTGCGAAGGTATAGCAGCTGATGAATTACAGGAAGGCGGACAGTCTGCACAGCAGTACTGAACTTTCTGCAGTAAACGTTTCTCTGGCAGCAGAGTACGGGGTATAAAGAAAGCAGCACAGTCAGAAGTTGGTTGCTTACGTTGCGTCCACAATCTTCGTTGTCTTTGAACAACTCGCCCACTCGTACTCGCAGTGGTCTTTAACTTCCTCTCACAGTGGATAGTAGATTAATATTCCTGTAAAAAATCCATATGAAATTCACCGGGACTGCTGTCCTCCGCTAGGCAAGTAAAAGAATTGGGACGAAAGTTAAGCTTCGCCTTAACAATAGACGGGAAAACGTCTTCTCGTGTTTTTCCTATTTTTATTCCTTTTTATTTCTTACTTCTCACCGATTACCAACCCACAATCCCATCACCGATTACGGTAACATATAGGAATAAAAACTGCTGATAATATTTGTGATTACGAATCAGAAATCCAATTATCGTTTACCACTCAACAATCACTATCTAGGTTGCACTGCACGGCGTACTACGCCACTTATACTAATGCACATACACATCATTTGTTCCAGTACAATGAAGCACCGTAACACCGCATTTGCATAACCCGCAATGTCTGATGCCTAAATAGCATATTTATATTTGTTTTTCGTTTACTATAACAACCGCAAACATCCCAAACACACGTTAATATGAAATGGACACCACAACACGTTCACTAGGTGCATCTCTAACACGCTTGAACCAACGACCCTTCATGGTCTATGCGTTGGTTCCTGGATGAAGTAATTGATTTAATGGATGTTCTTGCTAGAATGAAAGTCCTGAAGTTTGGACGTCAACCGATCTACACGGTTGGGATATAACTTGCCACAACACGTACCAAGAAATGCATGCAATAAATACCATGCTGAAGAAAAATCGTGGCCTATATAAGAATTTAGGAGAAAATCTTTCTGTAGCGTCCTCTGCAACACATCCAAAAACAAAATCGCGTCTTTGCAGTCTATAAAACAATGTTGAATTGTTTCAGGCCCATTGCACAAGCGGCAGTTTACAGAAGACACAAAAATGTTTTTCCTATCGAGCCACGTGTTGACAGGTAGAGTTTCGGTGTGTAATTTAGAGAAAAAATATTTTAGTGCAAGAATAAATTGGCATTTTATGCACTCGCTTTAAAACATCATGACCCTTGAGCCCAAAGCAGACAGAACGATACAGTGGGGGCGGCAAGAATTCATTTTGGCCGAATGTTGCTGCAGGTGACGGACAATTACAAAGAATTGGACTTTTTACCGGATTGGTTTCCTCTACTGATGCGCTTTATATCCTTGCCGAGCTTTTAGTTCTGTTATGTTTTCTATCATGTTTGTGCCAAGTAGCGCCTACCTAGGTGCTCTGTAAATGTTTTTTTTTGTCTATACAAATATATGTATATGTATCCTTTCTGTACATAGCCATGCAGAATAAATACCATGAACGAAAAACAGAAAAAAAATTATTGTGGCCGATGCGTTGCGTGTCCGCCTAGCGGTCAGAGGGCCTGGATTCGAACCCTAATACGGTCTATTTTATTTTGTTATATTCTGATTTGTGGATTTTTGTGATTTTTTCTTGGGGCAGTTAATATATAATTGAAAATACAATCCATGGGGCGCTTAATCTTCTTAATCTCATCGCCCACCTAACTTTCTGCCGGCCCCTATTACGAGTAGACTGAGGTGAGGAAGATATCTGCACCACGCATTGTTGTCGACTATGCGAAGGTGATTGCTCAGTACTCACCGCGTTGGCTGAGGGGATTCAACGTTTGGCTGCTCATCTCAAGGTCACAGGTTCGATCCCTGTCCCGGCCCTATTTAAACGGAAGCGAAAAACGCAAAAAAAACTCCCGTGTCCTTTGCAATGTCAGCGCACGTTAAAAAACCCTAAGAGGACCAAATTATTCCATAGGTCTCTCCCTACTGGCGACCCTCATAGTCCATGTGATGCTCCGCAACGTTAAACTCCACCATTTACCGCTCTTCATCGGCGGAGATTCGAAGGTTCGCCCTGTGTTGTTTTTATTGACGGTTGATCGCACCTTTCTCGCTCTAAAGGATAACTGCACAGTTTCGTCGCTGGTTATTACGACAATCGGAGGGAAAGTCTCATGTGTGAATAGGTTTTCGAATGCATTTCTGCAGAAGAGCTTCCTAGCGAATGTATCAATTTAAACTGTGCCTGTAAACACGCTTAGAGGACTCTCGAGATGCACCCCCAACATACTATAGGCAAGCGATAGAGAGCATTGTGTCACGTGTTTTACGAGAAACCTCGCCAGTTTGTCCCATAAGAGTGACTCACCCATTGCCGTATATGGGGCACGCTGCGATAAAGAGCATATCGACACGCGCCTGTTAGCTTGTCACGGCCAAAGAGCCCCCTGTTTATTCCTACCTTTCTTATTTGCACGGCAGCTCGTGATAAAATGTAGATGTGCTGCCCTATCACGTTTGCGCAGAATCTTGCGTACTTAGGTCAAGCCGACACCAAATCACTTTCCCTCCCTTCCTTCAAAACACTCACGGAACAAAAAAAGGTTTTGGTTTTGTGGGGTTTAACGTCCCAAAGCGACTAAGGCTATGAGAGACGCCGTAGTGAAGGGCTCCGGAAATTTCGACCACCTCGGGTTCTTTAACGTGCACTGACATTGTACAGTACACGGGTCTCTAGAATTTCGCCTCCATCGAAATTCTAGCCGCCGCGGCCGGGATCGAACCCGCGTCTTTTGGGCCAGCAGCCGAGCACCATAGCCACTGAGCCACCGCGGCGGCTCAGACATAGAACTAAATAACCGCTTAAATGGCACAGCTGTTGCAGCAGTTTCTCGCTTTGTGGATGACTATCTAGTTTTGCTCACCTGTGACCTCGAAGCTTTTAGTAGGGAAGCGTCCAAAGTTCGAGGTGTATTTTCTGATGTTCTTACCCCTTTGGAAGTGGCTCATGAAGTTCCTGTAGAGGACACAATCAGATTTCTAGACTTGAGCCTGCAGTTTTACCTTGCAGTGTGTGCTGGTCTTTCGAGCCTAGGGCTAAGAAATTGTTGCTGCCATTTAGTTCCGCGCACTCGAAGCTTGTTAAAAGAGGAATTGTCATGTCAAGCTTCAGGAGTGCCCTTACAAAATCCTGTCGACATCAAACCTTACGCAGCTTTAGTAACCAGGTAGAGGCTTACTGCTTGTGGCTATCCGCTTCACGTTCTTTCTTCTGTGGCCGATGTTTTGTTGAAGAAACTGAAATGCTCCCCGAGTCCTGAATGTCAAACAAGTAAGCCAGTAGCAGCCATTCCCTATATCAAAAAGATATCACATAATTTGAAAAGTGTTGGAAAAAGAGTCGGCGTGGATGTTGTTTTTTCGGCCCCCATTAAGTTATCAAGCTTGTGCATGCGTGTCAACAACCCAGGGAAAACTATCCCCGATTGCCCGAAAAATCATGAATGCAAATTCGTGAAGTGTCAAGAAAATGTTGTGTATTCTATTCCTCTCACTTGTAATCGGTTTTATATTGGCCAGACAGGACAGTGCTTAAATGATAGGCTCACGCAGCACCGCAACAATGTTGATAATAAAGAGTCCCGTAACCTCAGCATGCACTGCCGTGAGTGCGATTGCACCCCACAGTTTAAATTTTGCAGAGTTGTGGACAGGAACAGAGACAAGCTGTGCCGTGAAATAATCGAGGCTTCGAACATCAAGATGCATGGTGACACATGTGTAAGCGCTCCATCAGTGTCTTTATCTCAAAAAGAACTTCGCTTCCTGAATTGCACATCTTAGCCTGTGTTGGCGTGCAGAATCCGAGTGCATGAATGAGCTCTTTGCTTTGTTTTCAATTTTGGTGCCTAAATGTATTTATACGTGCAGCGTGCCAAATAAATGTCAGTTGTTAGTTCAGCGCTGTGTTGTCCGTTTCTTTCTTTCTCTGCTGTCTTCTTTGGCCTTCGGCCTTGCGCTGCTTCAATCAAACAGTATATTACAGGTATGCCCTGCCTGGAAAAAAATTGCAGGAGACACTTAGGCTCCGCCTTAAGGGTATGACGTGATAACGTTCATGGGTCAATGACCATATATGCAAAATTAGTCATTGCCTACTTTCCATTCATGGATTCCTGGGAGTCCTCATACCATTAGTATTGGCCACAATGACTAAAATAACATAAATAAGCTTCGAGTATTGCAAAGGAAATTGTTCGAATAATCACCAATATCGATAAGATGACTGCAACCAAATACGCCTTTGAAGCCCATAACATTGTCCGCGTTGATATTTTATATAATCTTAAGTTACTGCAAAAAATGTATTTTTTCTACGGCATCAATTGTCAATTTTAACCCTAGCATATTTGGACACGCGTCGTGCTTACATACATACAAGAAGCCCTAAGTCATGAAACAGACCACGTTTTCGCACCGATTATAAATTACAAATGCTGTATAATAATCTGCCCCATGTCTTAAACACATATCAACATACAACGAGACATAAAAAAGCTGAGGTGCGGAAATATTTCGTTCAAATGTCATTCTATGCCTCCACTTCTTGATTTTTGAACATTTGCTTGAGTGTTAATGTATTTTTTCTTTGAACATATGTATGACCATTTCAGTTTTCTCATTTTTTAAAGCATTATTCGAGTAAGGGTATATATCTGTCGAGTGTTTTCTGTATTTAATCTACTACTGTATGTGTGACTGGTTTTGGAAAATTTCCCGTACCGCTCGTGTGCTACGACTTGTAGGGCTTTCCTGGACCCAGTCAAGCTGCCCAGACAGCTTTTAGCCAGGAAAACCTCCAGTTGAACCTGGAAAGTAAACTTATTGACTACTGACTATTATCGGCGCAGTGGTGCAGTGGTTAAGCGATGCGCCACTTCTCTGCAATGGCAGGTGCTCCCAGCGGTGGGCCTTTTGCGGTCCATGTTGCTCTTCCCGAGCGACCAATGATAATTGAACTGCCACCTGCCACGGTGGGCAGGTTGTTCACTATCCAATGCGCAGGTTGTGATGACAGCGCAAGTTCATGTTACCAAGGCGTCCCACCTACCTCCTAGTTTGCTCTCCGGGGACTACCTGCCATAGCCATGCCCATGATTTTCCGGTTGACGGGGACTTTAGCACTGTCGCATTAAAAAAATGGTCTTGGCGTACTCTAGCAGCGCGAAAGACGGCAGACCAATAAAGAGGAACGACAGCACAGCGCGTGTTTTTTTTTTTTTTTTGCGACAGCACAAAACCTTCAAAGGAGCAAAAACTGAGGTGCCATACGGTGTCGTTCAGAAAAATCCTGACTTGCTGGCGTGCTGGCCGGCAGTTACCTCATCAGTGAGTGGAGAAACCCCGTTAGCCGGAGGGATCGATGTCGCAACACCGGGCTCTCTGTGTGAAGCTTCCACGTTACAACTGTGGCAGGTTGTGTTCGGAAACAGCGACCTCGGCTTCACAAGCCCTACCAGTCACTTCCGGCAAAGGAAGCAACTATCCCCAAAATTAACGGCTTTAAACACATCATGGAATCAGGTGCCGCTGATTTACTCTTTGTGAGGTAGCACTAATAGGCACATTTCGCAATCTCGCGCGTACGTACTTACGCATTGTCGCGAGCAAAAGTGGTGTATAGCACTAGCGCTTCGATTACTCTTGATTGCGACTCCCCTTTCCAGCAGCGCGCCTACTGTCCAGGCAGACAAGACTGTTTTCATCCATGCCTTTGAACTCATTCTGACGCATGGAGCGCCACCTTGATGTAAATGCCGAATGGTGGAAGAACGTTTTTTTACGGTTTATGTGTTTAACGTCCCAAAGCGACTCATGCTTTGAGGGACGCCGGAGTGAAGGGCTGCGAAAATTTTCGACCACCTGAAGTTCTTTAACGTGCACTGACATCGCACAGCGCACGGGCCTCTGAGAGTTTCGCCTCCATCGAAATTCGGCCGCCGCGACCGGAATTGAACCCGCGTCTTTCGGGACAGCAGCCGAGCGCCGTAGCCACTGAGCCACCGCGGTGGCTCAGTCAGAGGAACCGCGTGCCATGCAAGCGCAATTGTTGTATACCAGTTTTGCACCCGACAGTACGTCCCTAAAAAAAGCCTGCCTCGTGGCAGGCGGTCCACCTGCCCACTGGGTTGTGGGCGACCAGCCTGGAGCGAACAGCTGGAAGGCTTCGCCTGGGTGAAGGCCCGTCAAGGTAAATAAATACCTTCAGGGTATAAAGACCTTTAGGTCGAACATCTCTAGGGTAAATGCCTTGTGGTAAATGCCTCTAGGGTGAAAGCCATTTTGTGAAATGCCTTCCTGGTAAGGGCCGTTGCGGTAAAGACCTTTACGACAACTGCCTTCTAAGTGACCACTGTAACTAGTGCTATTGCAGGATATTCCGCGCTTAGCCATGTTAAACCGTCTGATATTTCTTTATGAGGCTGAAGGTTGTGCAGAAAATGAGCTGAAGAACTAGCAATAAACTTATGGAGACGAAAAGCTGGGTGAACTTGGCAGTGCTGAGTTGTCGTGCCTTTACTTGGTCTGCCATCTATCGCGGCGTTAGCGTATGTATGGCAAATTAAAAGAAGCTTGCTCACTTTTTCTTCTTCCAGAAGCTCAGAGCTACTTTAGACTGTTTTCGTTATTGGGAAATAAGCGCAGAAGAAGGTCAAATGTCAAGCTACTTCTTGATTGAGATAGAAATTGCTCTGACAAGTGGGAAACGAAAATTAAGCATAGAAAAACATTTGTCCTAGGACTGAGCATGCACTGTCGGGGACAAAAGTTTGCGCGACGCGAGTTCTTGAAAAAACATTTATTGTAGCTCCACCACGCTACCCATTCGATTTTTTTCAATCACCTGAATCTTTTTTTCCACGTCGCGACCACCCGCTGAAAGTTAAACGCATATCATGCCACACTTCTTCTTTTGCTAACTCTTTCGTACCACGTACTATAGTCGACTGGAATAATCTACCATCACTCATCGCTTCTGAAAGGGATCTTAACAAGTTTCACGACCTTCTAACCCAAATGTCTGTTTAGCTTTACTAATTGATTGTACCACTTGCTGCATTGAGCTGTTTTATTATTTTGTTTTGTTCCTGCGATTGTTATTGCCTCTAAAACGCTATCTGTTCTTTTTTCGTGTAAATTCCAATGTATACTACAGGTTTTTATTTGTTTCTTGTTTTGTTTCCTACATGTGCTTTTTGTATTTATGTTTTGCACCTTGGTGCTTGCTCATTCTTATTTTGCGTTGTTTGTCATTGCTCCCCCCTATGTAATACCCTCGATTGAGGGCCTTTAGGGGTTTATTGAATAAAATAATAATAAATATTGTATGAAGTTATTAAAGACCTAAATGCTCCTTTCTCTGGTAACAGAGTGGGCTAGGCAGCAGCACATCGGACATGATGCTCAATCAGTTCTGCTTTATCGTGCAGGCCTTGGCGCTCTTTTTTCAAGTTCAGCCTTCCCTTGGCTGCGCTGAAGAAGGATTTACTGCTGCTCTTCCGTATCAACCAGACATCAAGTCATTCGCACGAGCCAGCCGTTGCCCCGTCATCGAGATCGTCCAGCCTTTCTTCGTTTCACCTTCTGCCACCCCATCGGTGACGTCAAGTCACGTGGACATACCAGTGGCTATAAGAAGTAGTCCCCCGGACATCTCAACCAGTGGGCTAGGCAGCAGCACATCGGACATGATGCTCAATCAGTTCCGCTTTATCGTGCAGGTTAGTGATTATTCTCGAATGAAGTGTTTTCGCAGTGATGACCGTTTTCTATTGCCGCTGCCATGCCCACTTGGCTTACAAAGTGTTGTTGTCTCTGCTGTTTCTTTCAAAATAAGCCTTTTGATCTGTGATGACATCGAGTCGAATCCGGGGCCTACAGACCAGGAAATGTTGCAACAACTTCTCTTGGGGCAAAATGACATAACTGCTGCAATCAACAATGTCCTGACTAGACAAGAAAAACTTGAAAAAAATGTAGCAAGCTTACATGAACGAATAAGTGGCATAGAAACTCAAATGGCTTCTCTTGGTTCATTGAGGGCAGAAGTAAATGGCCTGAAATCAACTATAGCTGAACTAGAACAGAATGTTTCCAGCCTCTTGAATAAGGTTGATGAGTTAGAAAACCGGAGTCGAAGGAATAATTTGATAATTTATGGCACTAAAGAAGAGAGCACAGAAAAATTTGATGATCTTAGCAAGAAGATAAAAGAGAGTGTGTTTCTTGCAAATCTGGATTTAACCATTAGTGGAATTGAACGCTGTCATAGGCTGGGAAAGAAGAAAGATGGTGATCGTTACCAAATCTGAAAATGGAGTGTTCAATTTGCTTCTAAATCTTGATATTAAGAAATCGTTTGGCCCAGACGACGTCCCAGATGCCTTTCTGAAGCAGTACGCACAATGGTGCTCCAAGTATTTATGTGTAATTTTTAGAAGTTCCATAAAGGAAGCCGCCCTACCCGATGACTGGCGAGTTGTCAGAGTTAAACCTTTGCATAAAACTGGTGACAAAAGACAGGTGCAAAACTATCGCCCTATTTCACTTACGTCCACAGCGTGTAAGATACTTGAGCACATTATTCATAAACATTTATCTACTTTTCTTGAAGAACATAACGTAATATCGAAAGCTCAACATGGTTTCAGGAAAGGATATTCGACATGTAGACAACTCATACAAACAATTCATGATTTTTCAGAAGCCATAAACGAAGAAAAACAAACTGACGCAATATTTTTAGATTTCCGCATGGCCTTTGATACGGTTTCTCATAACAAGCTAATATATAAATTGAGTTGTCTAATAAAAACGATAAACTAATAACCTGGATTAAGGCTTACCTGACAAACAGGCGCCAGTTTGTTACACTAAATGGTGCCCTCTCACACAGCATTCCAGTTGAATCAGGAGTTCCCCAAGGACCTGTGCTTGGACCGCTTTTGTTTATTATATATATTAACGACATCGTCCAAGATCTCACTGTTCATGTTAAGTTATATGCTGATGATTGTGTCCTCTATGAACGAATTAACTCAAGTGAAGATCAAATCAGGCTAAATAATGACTTTCGGAAGGTAATGCGCTGGTGTGATAGGTGGCAAATGGTGATAAATTCTGATAAAACAGTATATATGAGAATAACGCTTAAAAAGAATCCTCTTCTCTACCAGTATGGTACTTCCGATAGTGCACTCTCTGAGGTAACAAGCTACAGATATCTAGGCCTATGGATTACCAATTATCTTTCCTGGAACAAACATATTGATACCGTCTCGGCAAATGCTCTGCGCAAAATATTCTTCTTGAGGCGTGCACTACGGTTCGCTACTCCTGAAACACGTTTTCTTGCGTATAACACTATTGTGCGGCCAAAGAATATGTCGTAATGATCTGGGACCCATATACCAAGATTAACATTAACAAATTAGAAAGGATTCAAAAGAAAGCAGTAAGATTTATTTATAATTCCTATGGCCGCACCTCTATCACTAATCTTCTTAAAAAGAGTTGCTTACCATCCGTTACTGATAGAAACCGTATTTGTCGTTTTAAATTCTTTTTCCAGTTAATTCATGGGCAATACAACATTGACATCTCGAAAATTGTTAGTTACTCTAGTGGTTATGCAACGCGCCTGAGACATGCTCCTTCCGTAAAATCTTTATCCACAAGAACGAACTGCTACAAATCTTCCTATTTTCCTAGAATTATTACCGAATGGAACAACCCTGCTGGTGATATAGTCGAAGAGAATAATTTGTCCCATTTTGAGGCGCTGCTCCAACAAGTGACGAAATTTTGAGTGTTCGGTTGCTCAGTAATTTGTTCTGATTTACTTAACTATAACCTGTTATGTGCTTGGCTCTATGACTGCAGTGTATGTATTATGATTTTGTGAAACGATACAGTACAATATGATGTAATAATTTCGCTGCTGGTGACACCTTGTCTGCTGTATTTTCTTTTTTGTCCTTTGGTGTTACACAAATTATGTACCCACCTGCGATGGTCTTGTTCTTCAAGAACGCAGTATTTATAAATACAATAAAAAATAAAAAACCAATATCAGGCGACTGGGTAGCGAGGGAGCTACAACATACGCTCTTTCAAGAACTCGCGCCGAGCAAAGTTGTGTCTCCGATAATACTTGATTATAGTTATATGCTTAGCATTACCGAACTAAATACAGTTCAAGCAGCGGAATATTTAATAGTAGCAAGAGATAGTGACTTAAGTTGGAGCGTCCACTTCAACCAAACTCCAACAAAAAAAAATTGGGTTCTTACGTCGAGGATTAAAACTCGCATCACAGTCTGCCAGCCTACAGCTTATTTAACATACGTGAGACTCGCAGTATGACAGTGCTGTGGAGATTCGTTCAAAATGGGCCTAATTCACACTGGAGACAGTACAATGTAGAATAGTCCTATTCATCTTATCAAAAATTCCATTAGAGGAATTCGCCCCACAGATTGTCAATTCACTACAGTTACCTACTTTAACAGATCGTCCGAAATCGGCTGGGGTGAAACTTCCTTTTTATTGCCCAGGAACTACTTTATACTCGCACACCACATTACTCTAGTTATCAAAAAATTACGAAGAAGGCATGATTATAATGAGCGCGGTCCATGATTACGCGTTAATACGTGCGCCTACTTATTTTTCTCTACGTGTATTCCATCTGCTAGAATCTGACACGTTTTTATTGTTTGAAATTCGGATTAAAGAGAACTTGTACAATGCATATTGTATACCTTGTAACTTTTTAATCATCCATGGCGTAGGGGGCAGCGCAAACCAAGACGACGGAGAAAGCACAGGTGCAGGGGCGGTGGAAAGGAACGCGAACAGAGCGGATCCCAGGCGCTCTACTGTTCGCCTTTCTTTTCATCACGCTTGTACTTCGGTGGTAGCAAAAAGACGCTAGAGTCGTCCGTGATGCATTCTAGGACTACTCTAACGTCTTTTTCATACAACCCAGGTGAAAGCGCGGTGAAAAGAAATTTGAACAGCGGCGCCGCGTTGTTCGCATTTCTTTCCATCGCGATAATACACAAACAACAGGAGCTAACTTCCGACTGAAAGATTCCCAGACGACCAAGACGTATGTTACAAGAAAGGAGGAAGAGTGGAATGTGTCAAAAAGAGAAACATGACAAAAAACAACAGGGGAATAAAATGTTGAATCCCGGTTTTCGGAACTTAGGAAGGCAATATCTTTTTGGGACAAAGAGATAGAACGTTAACACATTTATCTTGCAAAGCAGTGAACTGCGCAGCGTATTTCACGAATGAACTTATCTCTGCTTTTGGCCATGATTGAGGATTTGTCGAGAAAACACACACAGCCACACTTCTTACAGGGCAAAGCTAGGTTACTGCCAGTGTATGTTTTCATCTTTTTGTTTCTGCTGACGAAGCCTTTCATTGAGGCACATTTCGGACTGGCCGATATACTGCTTGCCTCAAGCAAGCGGGATATTATGCGCAATGCGCTCCGTATATTTTACAATTTTTCTCTGATGGTTGGTGGTGCACTCCAGCTTTTCCGGTAGTTCGGGGGAAAAGGTTCTTTTACAGAGGACACTTAGTTTCCCTGGGACTGAAAACATCTCTGCCTCTCCCATAACCGAGAGTGGAGTAAGCATGAAATGTTTACGGGAAGGTAGGCTAGCGCAAATACCATTCATAAGGCCCAGGGCGCTTCCTATAGCGAGATAGTGTACGGATACGACAAGTCGCATTGCGAGAAGCTCGTCTACGTAGCGCTCTCACGTGTCACCTCACTTGACGGCCTCTACTTGACGCATAACAAAGGGGATCACACCTTCTACCATACTGTAGACCGCGCTGACGACATCCTTAACAGAGAGATTAAGCGATTACAGTCGGCCACCAAGGAGGCCGTCATGGACAGGTGTGCCACGTTCGTTGGTCGCGCCAAGCGCTATGCCATGGCACGCATTAACGTTCATGCCTTGACGGCACACATCACTCGCAAAGCGATCGCTTTCCGCAAGAAGAACAGACTTCATCTCTCTCCCTCGCGCCATACACACCGCGCTTATCCTCAAACCCCTTACTAAGAATGTCCACCCAGGATACCATCAATCCCGTCGGGACGCGCGAGCAAAAGCTCTCCATAAAGAATATGGCACTTCAGAGGACGTGCGCTGGGTGGACGCCGCGTGTGGTCCAGACCGTTCAGTAGCTGTGGCTTGCCATCCAGCAGCCCCCCCCCCCCCCCCCCCCCCCACTTACCCATTTCATAGACCCCCCTTGTACCTCGGAAGAAGCAGAGGAAGCAGCTATAGCAATAGCCATTGCCGAAACCAATACGGCTTATATACTAAGCGATTCCAAAACAGCCATTCTTAACTTCGCCCGCGGACGCGTCCATCCCCCCGCGTGGAATATACTGAGAATGTGCACTCTAAATTCCGATAGGCGTATTGAGCTCGTGTGGGTGCCGGCTCACTCTGGCAATCCCGGAAATGAGGCCGCCGACAACATAGCCCGAGGACTTATTTGCCGGGCAAATGGTGACCCCAGCCGGGATTTCTCGAGGGAGCGGGCACACACGTTCTCAGAACTGACTCAAAAAGCAGGCCTTGCCCGTCGACTGTGTCCCCCTCCCCAGCCCCGCCTATCCCACTCCCAACAAATCATCTGAAGGCGACTCCAGACCCGAACTCTCCCTACCCCTCAGCTTCTATCCTACTTGCGCCATGCTTCCCCAGAGTGCACTCTCTGCGGAGAATCGCACGCCACCCTGGACCACATCCTCTCCGGCTGCCCTGCTGATCCTCCCCCGCAGAGACAGCCCGCCATCGGTACATGGGAGGAATGGGAGGCCCCCCTTTGCGTCGCAGGGCCCGGACACGCAACTTCGCTGTGTGAACCGGGGTGCCAGTGCCATGGCCCTACGTGGCCTGGACACATGCGCGTAATGTGAGGGCTCTGCGGTGGCCCTGAGACCTTGCACGGTCCAAACTAGCTTGCGCAATAACTTGCGTTTTCTAGCTTGCGTTTTCTATCCATCCATTTCCGTAAGACGCTTCCTACCTCTCCTTTCATCAGGCTCCATTGCTCTGCTTAAGCAGCTGTGACGGTGGCGGCATTGAAATGCAGGATGATGCAGAAGCGTACGCGGACACGACGAGATGCAGGCCTGAGAAGAATGTATATCCAGCGCGTTCGAAATTGTCTAAAGTGCGTAGAAGCGAAAGCGTTTTCCGCACCATTTTGCCTATGTGACACTTGTGACGTCACCACTGGATTACGTCACACATAATTGATGACGAAGTAATTACAAATCACTAATCAGTGAGTAATTACTGATTGATGACTAAATGCTAATTAACTGCTAATTAATGACGCTTAAGCTTCTCCTTTAGGAGTGGAACGCGACAGCGTGTTGTAGCGCTGCCGCGTTCCACGGAACGCCACCACCCGTTGGGCGCGATGCCTTGCCCTTTGAACGCGACGCTTTTTGAGGAAAGGAAATGGAGCAGTAATTCTCTGTCATCTCGGTGGACACCTGAACCGCACCGTACAGGAAGGGAGGAACGCCACCACCTGTTCGGCGCGATGCCTTGCCCTTTGAACGCAACGCTTTTTGAGGAAAGGAAATGGCGCAGTAATTCTCTGTCATCTCGGTGGACACCCGAACCGCACCGTACAGGAAGGGAGGAACGCCACCGCCTGTTCGGCGCGATGCCTTGCCCTTTGAACGCAACGCTTTTTGAGGAAAGGAAATGGCGCAGTAATTATCTGTCATCTCGGTGGACACCCGAACCGCACCGTACAGGAAGGGAGGAACGCCACCACCTGTTCGGCGCGATGCCTTGCCCTTTGAACGCAACGCTTTTTTGAGGAAAGGAAATGACGCAGTAATTCTCTGTCATCTCGGTGGACACCCGAACCGCACCGTACAGGAAGGGAGGAACGCCACCACCTGTTCGGCGCGATGCCTTGCCCTTTGAATGCAACGCTTTTTGAGGAAAGGAAATGGAGCAGTAATTCTCTGTCATCTCGGTGGACACCCGAACCGCACCGTACAGGAAAGGAGGAACGCCACCACCTGTTCGGCGCGATGCCTTGCCCTTTGAACGCAACGCTTTTTGAGGAAAGGAAATGGCGCAGTAATTCTCTGTCACCTCGGTGGATACCCCAACCGCACCGTACAGGAAGGCAGGAACGCCACCACCCGTTCGGCGCGAAGCTACTGGCGCTTGTATGCCGCTCCTGTAGGAGGGCTTAGAGAGTCTCGTTAAATCTCGTACGGTGCCCGGATGCTCTCGTTTCAGCTCCCGGATGTGTGGAATTCAGTGCCTGGATGAGTGGAATTCAGTTCCCGGTTGTTGGCTCTCGGTCTCGGCGTGACGTCACCACACTGCCGACAACGGGAGCTAAAAGATTTCATGCTTTAAACCATAGCGAACATCGGCCTTCGCTCTGATTTCCTTGAGATTATGAGATAGGTAAAGAACGTAAGGAATGGCAGCTAGGCCTTCGCTCCGATTTCCTTGAGATTATGAGATAGGTAAAGAACGTAAGGAATGGCAGCCATCTTTCCGTCCATTGAGTCTGCTGACTGCGACTGTCGTTCTTTCTGACGATCCTTTTTCAGTTTTCCGGACGGAAACACCGATATTATCTGGGTACCCTGCTTCGAGGAACCTTGCAGGCTGTTCATGAAATGTGGTGCTGATTAGGAGAGGGTAATGATTTTTCGATGATGATGATGAAAACTTTATTTGTAACAAGGGAGTTTTGGACACGTCGGTCCTTGGGCCCCCGCACGGCCCCACTGCACTCAAACGTTCATGTCCCGGAGGCTCATGACGCTGGCAGCCCGGCCGGTGGCGATGGCTTGCTTGGCCGGGTCCTCGGAGCGCAGTAGGGTCTCCCAAGCCTCCCATGAGGTAAGGTGCTCCAGGCCCCGCGGGGGAGGATCCGCCGGGCAGAGGAAAAGAATATGGTCGAGGGTGGCTTTCGGGTGGTGGCAGAGGGTACAGGAAGGGTTCGTGTGGACTGGGTGATATCGCGAGCGTATATAAGGGGAGGGCAAAGTGCGTGTTTGGAGCCGCCTCCAAAGTGTCTGATGGTAATTGTCGAGGGAAGGATGAGGTGGGGGGTAGAGCCGACGCTCGGCTTTGTAGGCCTGCGTCATTTCACTGAATGAGTGCATGCGCTCCCGCGAGAACCCCAGGTCGGAGGCCGCCGGTGCCCGGTTGAGAGAAGCTCGGGCTAAAGCGTTGGCGGCCTCGTTTCCGGGATTCCCGGAGTGGGCAGGCACCCATATCAGCTCCACATGGCGGGGCGGGTGCGCGGCGAGGGAGTCCAGTATGCGGAATGCAGGGACGTGAACTCTCCCGCGAGCAAAATTTAGTATGGCAGTTTTGGAATCTGACAGTATATATCGCGCCTCCGTGCGGGTGATGGCCAGGGCAATGGCGGCCTCTTCGGCCTCCTCCGAAGTGGCAGTAGGGGTTATGTGAAGTGTGGCAATGGGTTGGAGGGAGGGGTTCGTGATGGCGACAACCGCGTCCTCGCCCGTGCATGCGGCATCCACCCAAACGGCATACGGTTCCGTGCCATAGTATTTGTGGAGTGCCCGTGCGCGAGCTCTGCGGCGGGGTTCGTGGTAGGTAGGATGCATGTTTTTGGGGGGAGGTTTAATAAATAAATCGCGGTGAATGAGGCGGGGGACCTGGAGCTGTGTGGGATCGGTAACTGGTAGGCGTATACCGAGGGTGTGTAGGATGTGTCCCCCGGTGGTGGTTCTCGCGAGACGTATGTATTGTGTCTGTCGGTGGGCCTCAATAAGCTCCCCTATCGTATTGTGCAGGCCTAGTTGAAAGAGTTTTTCGGTTGAGGTATTTTGGGGTAGGTGTAATGCTGTCTTAAATGCTGTTCGAATCATGGCATCCAGGGTGGAGATTTCCCTAGCCTGGAGTTTCAGGTAGGGGAGCGTGAAGATAAAGCGGCTGAGGACGAAGGCATGAATGAGACGACATAGGTCATGCTCCTTCATGCCCCGGTGGTGTGCAGAAACGCGGCGGATTAGGTGTGATATCGACACAGTTGTCTGCTTCAGTTTCCGTATGGTGAGTGTGTTTTTCCCGTTGTTCTGGATGTGGAGGCCAAGTACCCGGAGAGTGTTTACCTCCGGGATGGGCCGGTTTTCCAATGTCACGGTGATGGGGGCTGTGGGACAGTTTCGTGTTGTGGGGCGGATTATGAGGAGCTCCGACTTCTCCGGTGAGCAGGAGAGTCCGATACTCCGCGCATGCGTTTGGGTGAGGATAGCCGCGGACTGTAGGGTGTTCTCTATGTCTCCATCACTGCCATGGGTGGTCCATAGCGTGATATCATCGGCATAGAGTGTATGCCGAAGGTGAGGGATGGTTTGTAGCTTGTGGGCAAGGGGAATGAGAGTGACATTGAAGAGGAAAGGGGAGAGGACGGACCCCTGGGGGGTTCCGACCCCACTAAAGGTGTATGGGGGGGAGATGTGGGGACCGAAGTGAATTTCGGCCGTGCGGTTAGTAAGGAATGTTTGAATATAGGTGTACATACGTTCACCTATGTTCAAGGGGGAGAGAGCCGCCATGATCGCTTGATGGTCCAGGCGATCAAAGGCCTTGGAGAGATCCAAGGCTAAGACAGCTTTTGTGTGACCCGGAATGAGGGGGTCGAAAATGTCCTGCGTGAGTTGGAGCATGGCGTCCTGTGCCGACAGATGGGGACGGAAGCCCACCATGCTGTGCGGGTAGAGGTCTTGCTCCGCCATGTGTTGGGTGAGTCGAGCGAGTGCGACGTGTTCGAAAAGCTTGCCTAGGCATGAGGTTAGTGAAATGGGACGGAGATTTGAGGGTGTAAGTGGTTTGTGGGGCTTTGGTATGAATATGATTTTGGCGTGACGCCATGATTGGGGAAGAGTGCCCTCCTGCCAGCATTTGTTGAAGTACTCCGTGAGCTGGGCGATCGATTGATCGTCCAAATTGCGGAGCATGGCATTAGAGATCCGGTCAACTCCTGGGGTGGAGTTAGAACGGAGAGTCAGGAGGGCCGCTCTGACTTCTGTCTCCGTGATCTCTGCGTCGAGGTTGGCATTCGGGGCGCCTGTATAGGGGGCAGGGGGTTTGAGGGTATTTTCGAGGGTATTTTTCCTGCATAGGATATAATACCTCGTTTCACTAGCTTCGAATGCGGGGATTTCTAAGGTAGAGAGGTTTTATTGCGAAAGCAATATTGCTAACACTTTTCTGCCGTCGACCGAGGTCGTTCCTTCGATGTCACGTAGCACGACCACGTGACAGCGTGACGTCACGACCAGCGGAGAGCAGGGGTGGTATTCTCCCGGTGTCGCCTTTTGCGACATGTCGCATTCGCTCTTCGCTGATTGGCTCGAGCCGCGGTGACGGCGGCGTGACGACACGGACCCGCCTTCCTGCTACGTCATCGTGACGTCGCCCCAATTTACTACGCTTAGTCAAACAACGGAATGCGCTGAAGTGATTCGGGCGGGCGACGGGCTACCGTTAGCGTACGAACGCAATCGGCAGTTGCGGCTTTTGCGCCCTTAGCGTGAAAACATGCGACGTCCTTTCAAGCGAGAGCCGCCCGCTTCAGCCAATTCAGCAGTCCTTGCGATTCCGGTCAGCATGTTTACCGGCAACTACTGGTGTTGTTACTTTTCGCTATGACTTACCTTGCTTCGACGATAAAGTTTAAGCTGCAATTCAGCCTAGTTTTTTAGATACGCTCTCGATTCTGGAGCGCGCAAGCCTAATGGGACCTCCAGCTACACTGCTACCGTCTGCAACTGCCCGAAACGCAGCCGAAACCAAGCACAACCGTCCGGAACGAAAGAAAAAATAGATTTGGAGCTTTTTCGCGGTGTTTTATAGACTTAAATGAAGTAAAGCGAGTTTATATTAAATTTGCAAATGTATTTTTGAACATTAGACGTCATGTGATGGCAAATATTCTTGCTATAAAAGATACGAAACTACTGCTGCTAGTGAATCAGCAGTGGTAAATTGTCGCTTCTCGGAGTGAATGAATGCACCGCAGACGAAAGTGCCGGCGGCTTTTTCCGTTTCTTCGAGCATCTGTAAGCACTTTTTTAGGCCCCGCCCATATGCGACATGTCGCAAAAGGCGACACCGGCAGAATACCACCCCAGGGCCCCAATTCGTCTCTTCGGCCGTAGTCGTTCCTTCGCTCGGCGCGGCGGCTACCGCGTGACGGCCTCCTCGGCCCGCCGCGTGAGGGCGCTCGCTAGGAGAGGATACTAATTTTTTTTTTCTTTATTGCATTTTCACAACGTGTACAAAGAAGTAAAACATGTCGGAAACACTTGCACTGACACGGAGGATACTAAAGTCACTGGGACTTTAGAGGATACACGGGGCGCCGCAGGCGCGCTCCGCTTAGTCATGTCTGAGGAGGTGTACAAGGCGTCGCTGGGGCGACGTGCTGCGCGCAAACGCCGGCGCCATGCCGAGGAGACTGATGAAGAAATAGAAAGGCGAGAGCGGTTGGCTAAGCAACGCGCCTATGCCGCAGAATGGCGAGCCAGGCGGCGTTCTACAAGTTCTCTTTCTTTCAGTCGCAACAACAAGGCATCGCGCCGAACGGGTGGTGGCGTTCCTCCCTTCCTTTACGGTGCGGTTAGGGTGTCCACCGAGATGACAGAGAATTACTGCGCCATTTCCTTTCCTCAAAAAGTCGGTAGCCAGGCGTGACCTGTAGACGCGTCTAGTGAAGCAGCGCAACGGCACAGGGCCAATTAAAGGGGAGAAAGGGACGAACAGAGCGCTGATATGTCAGACGAACTCGCTCACCAGTTCATGTTGTTCATGCTGTAGACGCGGCGCACTGCGTTCATTCAGTTGGAGGCGCTGCGCGCTTTCGCAACCTACCAGGCTTAATCAAAGCTAAGCCCCCGCCAATTTTTGTTAGCGTGAGTTGAATAGGTCCATAATATGCAGTCGTCCTTGAATTTGAAACGGATATCAAGAAAGTGGATCTCTTGATTAGTGCCATTTCATGAGTCAATTGCAGGGGAGGAATCACCATTGTACACTGGCTAAAATACTAGATGCTACCTGCCGTGGGTGTGATGGTGAACGGTCAGCAAAAAAAAAAAGTAAATCGTCCACAAATATAAAGATTGCAATCGGTTTGGTTTATGGTTTGGTTTATGGGGTTTAACGTCCCAAAGCGACTAAGGCTATGAGAGACGCCGTAGTGGAGGGCTCCGGAAATTTCGACCACCTGGGGTTCTTTAACGTGCACTGACATCGCATAGTACACGGGCCTCTAGAATTTCTCCTCCAAAGAAATTCCAGCCGCCGCGGCCGGGATCGAACCCGCGTCTTTCGGGTCAGCAGCCGAGCACCGTAACCGCTGAGCCACCGCGGCGGCATAAAGATTGCAATCACAAAGGGATTGAAAAAAAAGATTGCAATCACAAAGGGATTGAAATTCCTTAGTCGTCGTGTCGGTGTGTGCTACCCCCATGCCAGCGATCAGCGAGGCCGACTTGTCCAAGTTTCCACCTTTGTACACAAGTTTGTATTCTAGTCCTGTTTTTACTGCACGTTGAAAGAGTCGCACGAAAGCTGCGTGACCTGTCGCTTTCTCGAGTCCCCGGCGTGTGCTTGCAACGCAAGAAGCAGGCAGGGTCTAACGATTTATCCTGATAGTGCTCAAGCATGCCATCTTAATAGGCTTGCGAATGCGCATCTCTTAAATCGGTTCGCTTAGAAATGCGACGTTCGAAAACATGTTCTCTTTGAACCCTCAGTATCTAACCCGCCAGTTTCTTCGCTCCGTACAAGTAACTGGAAAACTCCAAGGGTACTGACACGTGAGGTCACCGCTCCAAGTGAACTAACAGAGGGCACCCCCATGAAGTCAGCTCGGGACTGCTTGGGGGGGGGTAGTGGCCTGAATCGGCCGACTTCATTCTCATGTTCAATAAGCGGTGTCAGTTAGGGTTGGAGCCTGCAGAAAAAAAAACAAGAGAGGATCAAGCGGTAGCGTAGATTTGCATTTATGATTTAAAATGTTTTAAAAGGAACATTTAAATGCTTACTCAGACATTCATGCTTCTGCACTGCTGTTGGAGTAGCAGCAGATGAGTGAATAGGAGGTACGCGAGGATAAGAGAGTGGGTTCGAATTTAGGTGGCGCAGCGTAGGAAATTTTTGGACTGCATTCCAGCTAAATTCCCCCACCCTCTCTTGTAAGCGTTAACTTTTCCGATAAAAAGTAAGACAGCGCAAAGAAGTGGAGCGGTGGCCGCTGCGAGTGCATGCGCTCCACGTGAGGTCCTAATTCAAAGTCGACTGCGAGTGGAAATTTTAATCTGTCGCTCTTGATTTTGTATAATCCCAGCCGGGAAAGCGAGCCGGCCATTTTGAGCCTGACCGCTCGCCGCTAGCCCACCCGGGTCCGATTTTTCAGCCTTTTCTGTCCCCCGGGTTCACACTAGAGCTAGGCCTACTTTTGGCTTAGCGCCTGTTGCCCCCCAGCCTACCCAGCCGTAGGGCATGAAGTGCAGGACACTGAAATCGACCGCGTGCAGGTGCAAACTGGAGAATTTGAGACCGGCATGCGTCTCCGCAGCCAACAGCGCCGGGCGACTGTTACGAAACCCAATGGCGGCGACGGCCGCCCAAACACCGGGCGATCGACTTCTGGCCTTGGGCGTGGTGAACACATTTCGGGAGCTTCGAGAGGCCCACTTAGTCAACCAATACACGCGTCTTGCACAGACCACGTCCGGTCGCCGCCTCTTGGACCGGCTACACATCAAACATGACTACCATATTGAGGAAAGGGAGAGAGTGCCAGCACCCTGGAGACGCGCCCTCCGGGTCCGACCCCTTCCCCGCAACATGTCCAGAGAAGACCATAGCGGTCGTCGCCAGGCGCGAGCGGAAGCGTTGGCGCGATACTATGGTAACCAACAACATGTGTATTACGTGGACGTTGCCGGCCCACACCACGGGGTGTGGTACACGGCTGCAGTCGTACACAACACAAACACAGTCAACGGGCTCACTTTCAAAGCCTACAGCGCAACACACGCGGAGGAGATTGCCATTGCTCTTGCTCTCACTACTCCCAAGTCGAAACACATCATCACCGACTCGCGAGGGGCCTGTCGGAACTACGAGTTGGGTTGGGCTCCCCCGCTTGCCTGGCGCATACTGGAATATAGCTGTCGATCTGAAGATCCAACTCCACGCAACCTGATTTGGGCCCCCGGTCACCAGGGACTCCAGGGAAACGAACAGGCCGATCAGGCAGCCCGCGCACTCTCTCCCCGGGCTATCTCCCTGTCCTTGGAAGGGTACTCCCAATCAGACAATCTGGCCATTACATTCAAACAAATCACCGATTACTACAAGGAGGAGCACCGGCGCTACCCAGCCCCTTGTAAGGGTCTGGATCGCGCTGACGAGCGCCTCCTCATCAAAATTCTTACTAACACTGTACTGTGCCCGGCGGTGCTTAAACATTTCAATACATCCTTTGATGGCGCGTGCCAGTTCTGTGGGGAGGTGGCTGACACCTTCCACATGGTTTGGGCGTGTCAGTCAAACCCATCTATCCCCCCCAACCCCAACCCCACCAGAGAGGACTGGGAGGCGGCCCTGCTCGGCTGTCAGGACCTAAAGACCCAAAAGGCCTTGGTTCACCGGACGCGGGCGGCGTTGCTTGCCAATGGGGCCCCGGAATAGGGGCTCCACCTAGTATTGTTAGGGGAAAGGGCCAATAGGGCCTACCCCAATCACCTCTCTGTATATATTTATTGTATTATAAATGTTTTTCACCACCACCACCTCCTGCGCCCGCCCACAAGATCCTGGATCCTAGAGGGATGTCGAGCTCTGGGCCCTGGGCAAGGAGATGCGGTGCCTCACAGCCCTCACTCAGCGCTCAATAGTCCCTCTTACCCTTCTCTCTGGACTTCACCTCCTTCTGCGACAACATAAAAACTAATATCGCTCCCACTCAATCACCTCCTGAAAAAAAAATAACGTTCCCCCTCTTTCCGTGACCGCTGCGCTGAGGCCCAGACGTACCCCTCCAGGAACGACCGTGCAAAGCGACCGCCGCCTGCACCCACCCAGAAGATCCCGGATCCTAGGGATGCGGAGCTGCGGTTCCTGCGGGAGCAGGTAAACCCCTCACTGGCCTCACTCAGAGCTAATTTTGTCCCTCCTACCTGTTCTCTCCTTACTTTCTACTCCGACAACACAAACCAACACCCTCCACCTGAATAACCCCCTCAAATAAAACAACGCACCTCTCACCCCGCCCACGCTTACCGATTTGGGCAATGAACTGGCAGACCTAAGTAAATCAACGCCCTTATCGGCGATGATGATGAGGTGGTTTTTTATGGCGCAAGGGAATCTGCGGCAAGGAGTGCCATGGCACAAGGTATTTTCGTTTTGCTCAAGCTTGGGTCAAATACCTATTTCCCCACCATTTCACCCTGACTAAGCCTAGCACCAGGCCAGGGGAAGCTTGTACCCACTGTATAACCGGTGGGTACCTGGCGGCACTGTTGATCGAACCCTGCACCTCCCGCATGCGAGGCGGCGGTCTAGGCCAT
Organism: Amblyomma mixtum; assembly: GCF_055824585.1. Classification (NCBI taxonomy): domain Eukaryota; kingdom Metazoa; phylum Arthropoda; class Arachnida; order Ixodida; family Ixodidae; genus Amblyomma; species Amblyomma mixtum. Next base: position 134,032,594 of record NC_143019.1, read on the forward strand.
CGTTTTGGTAACGACCTTATCGCTGACTTCACGACGAAATTGGAAGCGCGCACGGAGCGATGCATAGAACTTATGCTCCTGATGTCACCCTTTCACGCACTTATTTCGTGCAATCTTAGGCACCCTTAGAGCTTGTGGTTGGAGAGACATGGGAGAGGCCTTTGCCCTGCAGTGAGCGTAGTCAGGCTGATGGTCGTGATAATGAGCTTGTGTGGTTGCGGTCTCAGGAGATACCCTCGGCTCAGCGTGGTAAGCTCAGCCAGAAACCAGCTACCAAGTGAAAAGGGGGGTGGTCGTTTGCCTAGCAGTCAAATAGCAGCTATCCACCCAGTTGGAGTCGGCGAGCTGGGCAGTGTAGTGTAGTCCACCACCTGCTGGGTGATATAAGAATTCGAAGTTGGAGCTTCCGATTGTGTTTCTGGCGATGCCATCTCTTTGTGAGACGGCGACGAGCCTCCCAGAAATGAAGGCGATGGTTATACACATCTGTAATCTTATCCGTAAGCTGAGTTTGCTTGTCGTGTTTGAGAAGATTTTGGGTAAGGGTGTGGGCCCAGGAGGAGTATTCGTTTTGTAGCAGACTGTACGGGGGCAAGAACTGCCGGAAAGTCGTCCGGTCTGGAAGTCGTGCCTTATTCAGGGGCCGGTTGAGGGGACGGGTATAGAGAATGGTGTTGACTATGGGAGTGGTGGTGCTGGTGAAAACATTTATTAAGAAGGGACAGGAGCTATGTTTGGATCAGCCCGTAAGAGACCGATCCTTACAAACACTAGGTGGAGGTCCCTAGTATGGGACCACAGTGGTGGTGGCCGCCGCCCGGGCGCGCCCGACTAAGGCTTGTTGGGCTTGTAAGTCGTGGCAGCCGAGCAGGGTCGCCTCCCAGTCCTCCTGGGTTGGGTTGGGGATGGGGGGAAGAGCGGGGTTGGAGGGGCGGGCCCACACCATGTGATAGGTGTCAGAAGACACTGAACTACAGCGTGGGCAGCTGCCGCTAAAAGAGGGGTCAAAATGTTTTAGTGCTGCCGGGCACAGCAATGTATTGGTGAGAAGACGGCGAAGGAGCCGCTCATCCGCCTTCTTCAGGCCTTTACAGGGGCTAGGGTAAAGGCGATGACTATTTTGATAGTAGGTTGTAATAGCTTTGAATGTATAGACCGGATTAAAATCGGGTTCCTGATCGGCTGGGGTGGAGAAAACAGCCCGGTGAGAGAGCGCGCGGGCGGCTGCGTCTGCTGCCTAGTTTCCTGCCAACCCCTGATGAGCAGGGGCCCATATCAGGTAACAGTGTGCGGGGCCCCCCGTATCCCGTATGCACTTTTGGTAGATTCGATAGGCTAGGAAGGGAGTGCAGCCTTGTTCGACGTTCCGACAGGCCCCTCGCGAGTCGGTGATTATGTATTTTGAATCGGAATGTGAGGCCGCGAGAGCAATCGCGACCTCTTCTGCTTGTGTTGCACTGCAGGCTGTGAAGGTGAGGCCGTTAACTGTGTTGCTGTTGTGAACTACAGCGACCGTGTACCATCCCCTGTGGTGAGGGCCGGAGGCGTCCACGTAGTATACACCTGTTTTGTTGCCATAATGTCGGGCTAGCGCTTCCACTCGTGCCAGGCGCCGACCATTATGATCTTCGTGTGACATGTTAGCTGGAAGAGGTTGTACATGGAGGGAGCGTCTGCACAGCTCTCGGATGCGAAACCTGTCTTCCACAAGAGTGATGTGCTAGATATGGAGTAGAGCAAGAAGGCAGCGACCCGACTCCGTTAGCGACAAGCGCGTGTACTCGTTTGTAAGGTGCGCCATTCGTAGCTCCCGGAAAATATTCACCACCCCAAGAGCGTCCTCATGCCTCCTGGGAGGGATGACACATAAAGTCGAAAGGCCAATGGAAGACCCTACTACTGAGCTCCGACCGAAAGACTAAACCCCAACTCGTCCTACTGGCCAAAGCCACCGCCGAGAGCCAAGACCTTTCGGCTGTCGTCTAGGCGGGTAGCCCTCTATCTACCCTATTTGTGTTGGACATTAAAAGTTTCCTTATCCTATCCTATGAGACAGTGGTTGCTGCCGAGGGTGTCCTGAGTGTTTATCCAGTCTACGTATTTAATGTTCCGAGTGAGGGTAAGATCAGGGCACATGTCCCGATTGATGGAGTTGACAACTCTGGTTGGGCTTGAGACAGTGGACACCTCAGTCGTGCTTTAAGCTACGTGGCGGTAGTGACAGATGTGTATAGCTCAGACAATACGTTTCGGAAAAGCCAGAAAGCTATACCCTAAGTGTAACCATAAGCATACCCTAAGTGTAACCATAAGATAAACCTCGAGCATCGCCGCAGCTTTTCGCTTCGAGATATCCAGGCTTAACCTTAGCTAAGCCACAGCCAATTTTCTTGTCTTAGCTTACAAAGTTTGTACAGATGTTGAGGAGGAGACGGGCGTGTAGTGAATAGGGTGCTGTCTTAGAAGGTTGCTTTAGAGACATGTACTGTGGTGTTCATTCCTTTCGGGTCTACACCAGATATGAGAGACAGGCATTTGCTTTCCTTAGAAGCAATTTTCATTTCATTTCATTTTCCTTGAGGCCCTTACGGCGCGGTTGGGGTATCCACCGAGATATGAGAGAGACAGGCGTCGTTTCCTTTCCTTAAAACCAATTTTATTTCCATTTCTTAAAACCAATTTTCTTTCCTTACGGCGCCGTTCAGGTGTCCACCGAGATATGACTGTTTCCTGGCACACTGTCTGTCTTTCATTTACTTTTTATTTTTGATATTTTATTTCTGTCATGTCTTTTTTATTTTTGTTTGCGTCAGTGGCGGCGGCGGCGGCCACCTGCGCCGTACGTGACGCCACTTGGTTTCGCGCATGCGCTGAAGTGGCAGATCTGGCCTCCGGCTCACGGGAAGCACGGTGTTGACTAGCCTAGTGAAGTTTTTCGTTTTAAGAGGCGCCCGAGTGCTGTGCGATGGCAGTGCACGTTAAGGATTTCCAGGTAGTCGAAATTACTCTGGGGACCTCCACTACGGCACCTGTTTCTCTCTTTCTTCTTTCACTCCCACCTTTTTCCCTTTCCCTTACGGCGTGGTTCAGGTGTCCGCCGAGATATGTGAGACAGATATTGCGCCATTTCCTTTCCTGAAAAACCAATTTACCATTTACCAATTACCATAGGGCATCGGCGTTCATTGCGTTCGTCGGCGTTGAAGTTTTAGACTCCGATGATTTTAAAGGGACAGTGAGGAGAAATTGAAGTTTGCTTGTATCCACAGAATACCAGCTCCTGATTACAAAAACGCCACTCATACGGACAACATAGAAAGGAGCAACAACCAAAATACAGGTATCGCCGCCACAGGCCAAATTCGCAAGTACAAGCGTGATGACGTCATAGGACAAAACAGTGTTGCTAGAACAATCACTAGGACACGAGAAGGCACGAATCACTGGGGCGCAGGCAATGCATGCGCAAATCTCCTTGACGTCGCCAGATGGCGCCACGTGCCTGGCAGCTACGCGCGCGCCTGCAGCATCGGGACCAATCAGCGCCTGCTCACCGGCAGTAGGCGGGCTCCCGGTATTCCGCTAACGGTAACAAGGTACTCGGTATGCTAAAGGTGTCTATTTGCGAGAACTTCGTTGACGACTTCGAGAGTGGAATCCATCGTAACGCTGGCAAAACGCCGGTGGAAACGTAAACGAAGCGACGGTAGCGACGGCCGCAATAGCCGATAGATGCCTTCAACGTGCGGCCGGCGGTGGCTTTCTTTTCGGCTGCTGGTAGGCCGCACTGCTGGCCGCCAGAAATCACGGAGTCTGCGTTACGTCATGTGCACGTCATGTTTCACGTCACTTAGTCCTGTGTTGTCATAAGAGAATCCCAAGTTTGAATCAGAGTGGCGGGAAAAACTTTTTCAACTTCGAATACAAATTTCTTAGAAATAAATACATCTTTCGCTGCCGACCAAGTGGCAACAAAGCCATGAAATGCCAAACTATCGGATTTTGCTTAAAAAAACATTAATAGAGCTCTCCTCGCTGTCCTTTAAGGAAGGAAATGCGCGTAACTGGCTCCCTGGGTCAGTGGACGCCTGAATCACACTTTGAGGTACGTGGGGTTGTGAGAGAGGTGGTGGTGGTGAAAAGCATTTTTTATATGCACAGAGAGGTCTTTGTTTGGGAGATGACCACTAGTGGGCCACCCCCCTCACAACACTAGGTGCGGTCCCTATTCCGGGACCCCATTAAACTTTACCGCAGGTGGGGTGCGCCGTACCATGGACTGTTGGGCCGGCAAGTCGTGGTAGCTGAGCAGGGCCGCCTCCCAGTCCTCTTGATTAGGGTTGGGGTAGGGGGGGGGGGGGTTAGCGAAGGATTGTTCTGGCGTGCCCACACGATATGTTATGTGTCAGCCACCTCTGCACAGTACGATCATAGGCCAGAAAACGAGAGGTCGATTTGTTTCAGTACTGCCGGGCAGGAAACGCATTGTGAAGAGCCAGCAAAAGACGCCCACCGTCCATCCTCAGCCCTTCGAGAGGTGTAGGGCACTTGAGGTGACATTCTTGGTATTGATTGACGATGTCTTTAAATTTTAGAAGGGGTTCGTTCTCCATATCCTAATCGGTAAGGTTGCCGCCAGTTGCCCTGGAAGTGAGTTCGCGGGCGCTTGCGTCTGCTGCCTCATTTCCTGGTAGGCCTTGGTGGCCCGGAGTTCAGGAGCGTAGGATCTCGGTCCCGTGCCACGTTGCGAAGTATTGGATGAACTGTGAGGGAGACCCAACCCAGCCCGTAGTTTCGACAAGCTCCTTGCGAGTCAGATGGATTATATTGCGCCTGAGGATGAGAGGCCGCAAGGGGGATGGCCACCTCCTCAGCATGAGTTGCGCTCGGAGCTCTGAAATTGAGCCCGTCCACCTGTCTTTTGCTGGTGTATGGCCGCCGCCGTGTATCACTCCCTCGAGAAAGGAAAACATTCGCGCCGAAAAAACACACACAGCTGAAGAACGACATAGCTATAGACAAGCGCACACTTCATCTGACTTTAATCTCTGAAAAGCGCGCAAATATACAGAAACCTAGGCATGCGCAGGAAGAAACCTCATGTGCAATCAACAGAACCGTTCCAAAAATGAAATCTCAGCTTTAACAAGGTTCACAGATGTATCGCTGACACAACTTTTGCCTGTTTTTCTTATGTGGTACGCCTCCAAAACCTCCCGTGCTTTAATAACATGCACCGCTCCTGCCCAGAAGCTTTACCCCATCAAGTCGTGGTTTACACTTTCTGCAGTGCTCGCAATTTTGTGTATGTTTTTTCGGCGCGGATGTTTACCTTTCTCGAGTACAATGAGCCATCTAGCCCAAATAGAAGTTCTAAAATATCACTCCCTCCTGGAGCGGTGCCGGAGGGATGTGGGCTGCACGCGTGAGCGCTGACAACGTTGTGGTGGTGGTGGGGAAAAACATTTATCTTCTAATCAATTTTTACAGAGAGGTGATTTGGGTAGAGGCCTATTGGCCCTTTCCCCTCATAATACCAGGTGGAGCCCCTATTCCGGGGCCCCGTTGGCAAGCAACGCCGCCCGTGTCCGTTGAACCAAGGCCTTTTGGGTCTTCAGGTCTTGACAGCCCTGCTCAGCCGAGCAGGGCCACCTCCCAGTTCTCTCTGATGGGGTTGGGGGGATATGTGGGTTTGATTGGCATGCGCTAGCCATGTCGAAGGTGTCAGCTACCTCCCCGCAGAACTGGCACGCATCATCAAAGGATGTGTTGAAATGCTTAAGCACCGTCGGGTACAGTACAGTGTTTGTGAGAATTTTGATTAGGATGCGCTCGTCAGGGGCCGAGTAGCGACGCTGTTTCTCCATTGGTGGTGTGTTTGAAAGTAAGGGCCAGATTGTCTGATTGAGAGTAGGCTTCCAAGGTCAGGCACATAGCCCGGGGAGAGTGCGCGGGCGCCCTGATCGTTTCCCTGGAGTCCCTGGTGACCGGGGCCCAAATCAGGTTACGTGGAGTTGGATCTTCGTATCGGCAGCTAGATTGCAGTTTGCGCCAGACAAGCGCGGGAGCCCAGCCCAGCTCATAGCTCCGACAGGCCCCTCGCGAGTCATTGATGATGTGTTTCGACTTGAGATTAGTGAGAGCCAGAGCAATGGCAACCTCCTCCGCGTGTGACGCGCTGTAGGGTTTCAAAGTGAGCCCGTTAAATGTGTTTGTGTTGTGAACGACTGCGGCAATGTACCACCCCCCGTGGTGTGGGCTGGGGGGTGGTACACGGCCGCGTCATACATCAAGAAATACAGGTGGATGGGCTCTTCTTTCGAACCCCAGGCACAACACAAGCTGAAGAGGTTGCTATCGCCCTATATACCCAGGCAGCACAACAACATTGGCCGAACGTCGGGCAACTGTTGGCAAAAATTGGCACGAACATCGGTCATACAGTGGCATTTGGGCCGAGCGCTACCACTTTACACATTGGCCCTACTTTCATGCCAGTTTTCGGCTGACGTTCGGCCGATCAAGCGGCCAACGCAGTCCCGATGTTCGTTCTGCAGCATGGGCCAGCAAAGGTCTCATTCTGGCATCCAACTTTCAAACATTGGTAGCCAGCTTTCGTATAATGGCATCCAGCTTTCGAACGCTGGCACATACAATTAACCGACTCACCAATGACCGGCACTATGGATAGATGTACATACCATTCTACCTAGCAAATATTCATAATAGAGGGTACGAAAGAATTCCAGAAAAAAGACCCGTTTATTGCTTCGAGTTACAAGAATCACGTTTCTAGCGCACACAGGATGGTTTGCGCTACCACCAGCCACCCTGGGGAGTAAAGAAAGGGGGCCCAAGAGCATGGTGGCAGAGGCTGTGGGAAAACAATTCATTTTCAAGTTTGGTGCGTGCCGATCAGGTTGGACAAAGCATCTCGGCAAGCTGCTGCGGCAGAGCTAAAGGCTTCCATAAGTGCTCAACGGAGCTGTCCTCCAGTGAACTGATCAGTCATATCCGAAGTAATCGTTGCATTCCACTTGCAAGAGGGCTGCTGGACTGCATTCAAACAAATTCCTCGTCCAGCTCTTGCACGATGACCTCAGTAAGCGCCAAGCCTGCAAAGAGATGCATGATGTCAAGGTAAGTTGAATTATGGCCATCACAGAACAATAACCAAAAATGATTAAACAACACCGAATTTTGTGAAACACAGTCTGCGTGAAGACACTAGCAACATATTTTACAGGATAATTTTTAATTTACGCTTAAGAACCAGCACCACATCAGTTGCACAAAGTGGAATTTAATTTGCTAAACTTGCCTTATACCAAATGGTTTAATTTATTTTAATGCGTCGTGTCGCACTCCCAGTAAATATATTCAATGCGAGATAAGCAAATTAATGTGATATTGAAAACAGATTAATGTATTATTTTGTTTTAATATCATAACTCGTATCTCTAAATTGCGAGCTAATTTTTTATTCAAGTAAATATGCACAGGTTGTAGCGTCTCTTGCACATGGTCGTCAAAACAACATTTTTGATTAGTTTTTTTTAATGGGGTTAAAAATACGGCTTGCGATTTTTTGCGAAATACGCTGAACGCAAGGAACTCAGAGCACCTTTGTTTTACCTTAGTCGCTTCGCATGCATGCTATAATTGGATTCGAAACAGCAACTTGAAAACCACACAAAAACACTAGTCTAATAGTCCAGAGTAATGCCCTTTTTCATTGCGAGAGAACTTGGGCAAAAGCTTTAACCAGAAATTGCGGATTTTCTATTGAGGCTGCAAGTGTAGAAGGCAAAAAGAAACAGTACGGAAGTATTAATCATATTCTTACCAAGTGGTCTGCAGTGGAAAATTAATTAAGCGGTTCTGATTTCCGTCGTGAATAAGCGGTAAAGGACATACTCCCGAATGCATCCTATCTCAGGTCATATGAGTTCAAACCCACTGTTAGCCAAAGTAGTGAATCTTTAGTGAGTTCATCTCACCAAAGACGAAAAATTAAATTCTCACCATTACACAGAAGTCGTCCTCGTGCTTTTTGGCTCGCTCTCTTTTCCTGCCGAAAAAATAAAGACGCATGTAGTCAAAGCAACATTTACTACAAAAACCACTAACTTCCAGACGTATATCAAGATAAAAGAGTTTTAGTACTTACAAATAAGATCTTGCAGGCGGTACGAACAGCGTCGGAGCTCTCCTAATATAGGAGTGTGGCTTTTCGCGTGCACAGACTATGAACGGTGCTACCTCGAGTGTGCATGCATTTTCGTCGCGTTGGTTGTGCACATGGTTGGCCTCCGATGTGCAGTCAAGAATGTCTAATTGTGATGCGTCGTGCGGTTCCAAGACGAGCAAGGGAGACGATGGTGGGGGGGGGGGGGGGGGGGGGGGTTGGGTTGGCTGGAGGGGAGAGAGTCATTTTCCTTTACACAGGTTTTGTGGTTCCGAGAAAAGTCCTCGAGCTGAAAGGTGGAGAAAGGGAGATCGTGGAAGGATGAACGAACGGCGAAGCGCGTAGCTGCGTGGGAGGGAAAACAGCTTCGAGATAGTGACACACAAAAAGAAAAAAATAGCCCTTCGCTGGGTGGGGGGTTAACCCGCTACCTGGAAAAGAATGCGGCCGGGAGAAGAAGTGGGGAGATATTGTACTTGAGAGAGAGAGGGAAAGGGTCCAAAACACGTGAAAAGGGTTTGGAATTTTCGAAGAATGAGTCCCTTGGTCACAGGCAGTACAAAAGGCTATATCTACAAGAAACAAGTGAATGCGAAATACGGAAGCGTCAAAGTATTGTTGCAAAGCCGCAGAAAAAGCTTGGAAACTTTGAAGTGAAAAACTTGGAGCTTCAAGATGCATTTCGCGAAAACGACTTCAGACACTCGCGTATTTTGTGGGGCCGTATGATGTGGCTTCTGTTAGTTCAAGATGGCTCAAAATGTTACCCATAATAACAAAACTATAAAGCAAAAAAAATATCCAAGCAGAATGCGCGCTCTTTCATAGTTTCATGTACCGTGCTGCAAGGTTTGCTTCTAGCTCCCACAGTGGAGCCATTACAGCCTCCCTGAAGTTGAAATGGTCGTTTAAGATAAGGACTGGGCGTCTTCTTACCTTCCAACACCTTTTGGTCGTTAGGAAAGCCACGAGGGCTCCACTATACAAGCTAGAAGCAAACCATGCAGCCTGGTTACTTTTGACAAAGACGGTACATGCGCCAAACAAGCAAGGTTAACATGCGTCTAACGCCAGTTTTTAGACCATTTATTCAGTGGTCGTCGAAGAATCCTCAAATTGTTTGTTGGTTTAGAAGTTTCGCGCAAAAAAAGCAAAAACAAACAAAGGCATGTTGAATTGTGGTTCGCAACTACTTTCGATGGTTTTCATCAATAAAGGTGATGTTCGAAAGAAAAAAAAAACTTGCGAGTAAATATGCAAAGACGTGAGCAAGAGCTATATAGCCCCCAATGCAGATTACGCAACAGTAGAATAACATGGACAAAAACAACAATTTTCAACACTACGATTTGCAGAAAGGAAGGAAGGCAATAGCAAATCAGAAAACACGGGAAAGGCGCGATCACAGGGCAAGACGTAGGGAAGCGTAGGAATCGCTTAGCACGTGTCCGCGGGCGTTTATGAAGCACCCGCCTAATATTTCACGAGCGCAACGCATAATTCGAAATAACGAGGCGACTACTTCGTGTCTGGATGTTGCTAAAACTGCGCGCAAATTTTGTTTAGCGAATGCACTTGCACTAATCTATTACGTTTGTATCGCGATCTCCATGAAGCAGACACCAGCTGCGCACTGCGGCAGTGAATTCCTAGAGCGAATAAAAAAGAGTGATTTTTTTATTCAAAAAATTTAATCAAATGAAACATTTGATTTTTGCTGAAGGCGCCTGTTGACAATTTTTGTTGAAGGCGTCTCGGGTGCAATCAGAACGCTGTTGTCTTTAATGGAAGTTCTTCACATTTTTCTGTAGCTTCTTTTTTCGGTTGTGTTCTATTTTGCTGTATTGAATTTTACTGTTAATGTACTTACCCCCCTACAATAATGCATCCGAGGGCGCTGTAGGTACACTGAATAAATAAATAAATAAATAAACAAAATAGACAGTTTTCTTAAATAGCATAGCCAATTCTGGCAAACAGTGGGAGAACTCTGGCTAACATGGCCCATGATAGCCATGATTTTAAGATGGCACAACCGACAATGGCAAACAGCAGGAAAATTCTGGCTAACCTGGCCCATGATAGCCAGGATTTTGTGATGGCACAACCGACATTGGTAAAGAGTGGGGAAATTCTGGCTAACCTGGCCCATGATAGCCAGGATTTTGTAATGGCATAGCCAGTATTGGGAAAGCAATGGACAATCAGGGCCATCATTGAATGCGGCAGTGAGTGGTTCAGCCAATATTGGAAACTCATTGGGAACTCTGGGCCTACTTAGGGCCATACTTTTCCAACAGTATTCCAATATTGGCCCGCTGTCATGTGCTACCTGGGTAGCTGCTTCTGATACCAAATCAAAACACATCATAACAGACTCGCGTTCGGCGTGTAAAAATTATGGGGCTGGCTGGATAACTCCACTAGCTGAACGGATACTAAGGAACTGCAGCCGAGACACCGATCCTACTCTACGCTCCATAGTTTTTACTCCGGGCCATCAGGGCCTAGCAGGAAACGAAGCTGCAGACGCGGCTGCCCGAGCACTCATTCACCGGGCGTTCCCATTGGCTCATGAGCACCTGAAACCTGAAGGTGGCTCTTTACTCGCGTTCAATATAACATTTTATTATAAGGATGGGCACCGCGTGTTCCCAGCCCCTGCAAAGAGACTGGGGAAAGCAAACGAACGCGTTCTACTTAGACTATTCACTAATACGATGCTGTGCCCGGCAGTATTAAAACACTTCGTTCCCGCGTTCACTGGCAGGTGCAAACACTGTGGCGAGGTGGCTAACACCTACCACATGGTTCGGGCTTGCCAGCGCAACTCAGCTCTCTCCCCCCACCCCAACCCTACCAGAGAGGAATGGGAGGCGGCCCTGCTTGGCTGCTCGGACCTTCAGGCCCAAAAGGCTTTGGTCAAGAGGGCTAAGCTGGCGGCTTCGACCAATGGGGTCCCGGAACAGGGACTCCACCCATTGCGGAGAGCCTCACCTCTTTTCTTGAATAAAGGCTTTTCATCATCATCATCAACATACACGTAATACGCGTGTTGTTGGCCTCCCGGATCGGTCCCGAGGGGAGACTGATCTGAACGCTGATTGGCCTCCTCCGGCAGTCGCCCTGGAAACGCGCGCGGAAGAATCGTTTCGGTTGTCTTTTCGTTTTTCTTCGCCGCCATGCACAGGCAGTCTGCCTCTGCTGCAGGTCGAGCTTCCTTTAGTTGCGCGCTGAAAATTCGAACTCTACTTTTAGTGTCGCGTTATACCCGTTTGCAGCGCACTGCAGTGCACAAGCCGGTGTGAAAATGGCTTCGCACTGTTCGCGATTTTTCGAGGAAAAAGTGACATCAACCACAGAAAACAGTGAATCCACAATATTGGCCTTAACGACTTCGTTCGACAAAGTACACGGTCCTCTGCTAGGTACTGAACATTTCTTCGTATGTGAAGTGTAATGTGTCTACTTGAAACTTTATCGAGATCATCAGGAAGCTGATTATCTGGCTTAATTAGGTAGTCACTGTGTGCCTTTCCACACGCTATTCTTTCCATTCGATGGCATTGCTCTGCGTGTTCTATTAGCGATTGTTGGCGTATGTAATGCGCCTATAATAGTCGCTTTAATTTCTGGATGTCAGTTTGGGTTGCCGCTAAAATCGGATGCATCGTATACGTTAATTATTTTTGCTAGTAAACACGCGTGCTTCTGATGTGGCGCAGAATAGAAAACATGTTGATTTTCGTAGCGTATACGGCAGTCTATCTCCCGTGTGTCCAAGAGCTCTACTATACTAGTAGCTGTAACTACGTTATACCATCGTCTGTCTAGGGATTATAGGATTGGTTAATCTTTAAAGCAATTAAGGTGCTTGTTTGACCGACGCGACTGCGCAACTACACCGCGATTCCGAGGTCTATGACGTCACTGAGGAGCGAGTCACAGAAAAGATGTTTTTTAGGGTGAGCGTTGATTTGTCATGGGTGAAATAATTATGTTATACAACAGTGAATGATGTTTACAAACTAACACCACATTTTTCAACTCCGTAGTTTATAAAATAGTACAAATTGTTTCCGTGCAGTTGATTCTATCACACGATGACTACATCGTTTCCGATCGTGCTTTACAGTTCTGAATATTAATTCAGCACGGGCATTATTTATTTTTTATTTACATGATACTGCAGACCTTTTGGTCCAAGCAGGAAGGGCAAAAGGAAATTGCACAAGAAATGGTTACAGAACATCTTACGTACATACATATGTTTAAAATTCATGCATGCAGATATAAAAGCACTCCGATATACATCTTCGTCACATTTAAAATAGTCACAAATGCACGTTTCAGAAGGGCATTTTAATTTGTTAAAAGACATTTGTGATGGCCTCTTTGAAGTTAGGACACGTAAAAACCTCTTCCGGTAGTGAGTTCCAATCACTGATTGTTTTCGGAAAAAATGAAAACTTATGGGAGTTTGTTTTTGCGAAGTGAGGAGTTAAGGTGTAGTTGTGTGTGTGTCGCGTTTTTCGAGCTGATGATGGAGTAAGATAAGGACTTGCCGAGATGCCAAACTTTCCCTGAATTAAGCAGTACAAAATTCTATTCTAGCTATCTTCCTTCGGATGCTGAGAGGTTTTATGTGGTTTGTTTGCATAAGGAGAGATGGAGATTCGGAGGTTTGATATTTATTGTAAATGAAGCGCACAGCACGCCTTTGAACTTTTTCTACCTGCGCAATGTCCTTTTTCGTGGGAGGGTCCCATACCACGGCAGCGTACTCGAGTTTCGGCCTAATAATGGATTCGTAAGCTAATTTCTTTACATTGCTTGGTGTTCCCCTTAACTTATGTCTTAAATATCCCAGTTTTTTCATTGCAGAAGAAATTATATGACTAATGTGGTCACTCCATGTGAGCTGGTCATTAATAATAATAATAATAATAATAATATCTTTTATTCACTTCAATTCGCAAGTACATGCTCCAGCCCGCGTAAGCGTTATCGCTTGTGTGCGTGGCTGGGCAGCCGGAGTGTGAAGTACATGATCAGCGGTGAATAAAACACACACACACACACAAAAAAAAAAAAAGAGCTCGAACAAGACAGACTCAGAAATTGCTTCCGCAATGCAATAAAACATAAAAACACTAAAGAGCTGAAACCAGACAGACTCAGATACTGCTCCCGCGGTGCAAGGCGAATACATGAACAAAAAACATCGAATACAAGAAAGCATCCACCGTTTTCATGCACGAAATGACAACGCTGAGAACATGGAAAGAAAAAAAAAAAAAATAGATTAAAAATTTATCACTCAGTATTACTATTCAACCACGATCGAAGAAACTTATTAAGTTGTTTTAATCCATTAATGCTCGGGGTTGTTTGTATCTTATTGAAGTAATAAGGAACATAATGACTGCGGGTTTTTTTCCCATAGTTGGTGTAAATCCGTGGTATGACGTATTTTTCCGACTGACGGAGAGGCCGTGCTTTAATGTTGTCGGTTTTAAAGACGCTGTGGAAGAAATTTTTGCGCAATATTTCAAAGATAAATTGCTTGTGTACAGGTAGCATCTCAAAATGTTCCATACTAGCTTTTACCGCTTTATCATGACAGCTAGTTCCGTAGGCGAGATTAGATGCAATTCTGTACAGTATGCGGCTTAGTATGTTTAGTTTATACAGTGATGCAGTTCCGTAAATGGTTATTCCATATCGCAATATGGATTCTCCTAAACCTTTATAAACCATTTTTCTAACCGACACATCGCAAATAGATCGCAGGGCATACATATAAACACACACCAAGCGCAAACGTTTGGCTAGCTCCTGAATATGAATGTTCCATGACAGAGTTTCGTCAAATGTCATGCCAAGATACTTGAAACTAGATTTAAGTTCCAACGGCGTGCATGAACAGCTTGTACAATTCTTATCATGAAGATATATATTAGAGCATGTACGAAGTTGTTTGTATGGACTATGAAAACAAAGAAGGCAGGTTTTTGAGATATTAGTATAAATCTGATTAGCGTTGAGCCATTCTATCAAAAAATGAACATCCTGTTGCATCCTGCCGCATGCTTCTTCATAAGTTTCACTTGGTACCACCAGAGCAGTGTCATCGGCATATAAAAAAATCTGAGAGCTTAACGGAAGATTGGTCACGTCATTGACGTAAATATTGAATAATAAGGGTCCTAACACAGAGCCCTGAGGAACACCAGTGTGAACATGTAACATTGTGCTGAACGATTCGCCTATTCGAACACATTGTTCTCGATCAGCAAAATAGCTCTTAAAAAACGACATGTAAGGACCTCTGAAACCAAAATGGTCGAGTTTAGCTAATAGTAAATTGTGATTAATAGTATCAAACGCTTTTTGTAAATCAATAAAAAGTGTAAGGACAATGTTATTTTTATCTATTTCTTTACATATTAAATCATGAAAATCTTCCAGTAGGCTTAAGGTACTTTTACCTTTGCGGAACCCATACTGGGCGGCATTTAATAGATGGTACTTATCACAAAAGGACGTCATATAGGCATGTACAATTTTCTCCATGATACAAGCGATGGCGGACAAGATCGCAATTGGCCTGTAATTATTAAAATCTCTTTTAGAGCCTTTTTTGTGCAAAGGTCTTATTAAACTTATTTTCATGTACCTATGAATATGTCCGGTTGTGAAAGTTCCATTAATAATACAAAGTAATATGGTTTTAAATCTGTCAAAATGCACTATGAGATCCCTCATCCTAACACCATCATACCCTGGCGATTTTGTGATTGACATTGTTTTCAATACATCCCGTAGTTCTAGCTCAGTAACAGTAGGCATGTAAGCTGAATGGATGTTCGAAATAGCAGCAGTAGTTTTCCTTATCGACGTTCCCGGTTTACACAAGGCGGAAACAGAATCTACAAAACGCTTATTGAATTCGGTAGCCAAGTCTTCACTGTTTTCGTCTGGAAATGCTTGTTCTAAGACGTTATCAATGCTTTTCTTGTGTGGTTTTCCTATAGTGCTCTGTACTAAGTTCCAAGTTTTTTTTACATCCTTGCTGCATGCCGAAAATTGATTTAGTTGGTACAGTTTTTTCGCCAGTCGTATTTTCGCTGTGATTTTGTTCCTCAGCTGCCTGAATTCTTCTCTTAGTCCCATGTCATGTGGGTGGTCATTGCACCTTCTTAAAAGTTTACTTTTAATATAGGATAATTCAATGATTTCTTTGTTTACCCAAGGACTTGCCTTATTTCTACGTGTCATCCGGACCTTCGTTTTTGAGGCGTTGTAAATTGATTTTAAACGTTCAACAAGGAGTTCGTAAGCATCTAAGTGATTGTGCTGTAAGAGCGAATTCCAGTCGAACGTCTTGATTAGTTTATCTACTTTGCCATTATTAATTACAAGCCTTTCCGCAGGTTGCTCCTGTGCCTCTATTTTACTCTCTTTTAGCACCGTAAGAGAAACAAAATAATGATCAGCAACTTTTTCTTTGATAATACAGCCCCACGTCTCCTGTTCCATCACGGTTGTACTGATATGGTCAATGCACGTCTGTGTTAATCTGTTGCCAAGGAATTCTTCTCGCGTGTAGCCTTGAATTTTATTTTCCAAACCAAAACTAGCCAACAACGTTAGGTATTCGCTTACGCCTGCTTTGTCAGTTACTGAAATGTCAATATTGAAATCTCCAGTAAGAATCACACGTTTGTTTACTCCATATCTTTTAAGGAAACTACCCAGCTCCTCTAAAAAAACTATAATATTTTTGTTAGGAGGTCTGTAGATAGCACAAACTAACAATTCCTCATCACCGTTTGTGAGATTAAGAGCTATAACTTCTGCTTCATCGAAATCAACTTTCAAGCGTTCACAAAACCAAGAGTTTTTAACAAAAACTAACACTCCACCACCACGTTTGTCCTCCCTGCACAATGCACATGATTGATAGTTCGGTATATTGTAAAGAGATGATTCAAAATCCCTGATATTGATCTCAGTAAATGCTATGACATCCAGAACAGCTAAATAATTCTCAAGGTACATTTGTAACATGTTCCAATGTTTGCGAAGGCTTCTCACATTTGCATGGATGACATCAAAACTTATGCAGGGTTGAGCCGATACAAATTCCCGGCGCATCTCCATCCATTCACAAAATGAACGTACACTCGCAGTCATCACGTTATCTTGCACAAATCCGCTTCGTTTTCAACAGTAATAACAGGGGAACCTTCAATTTTCCTTACAAATATACGACCGTTTCGCACCCAAACATATTTGTACAGTTTATCAGTCGCAAGACGCTTTGCCATCCATCGAAGCTTCTTAGTTAGCATTGTTAGATTTTCATTAATGTAAATGTTCTCATCCTTGAGTGTGGTTCGTTTCGCAAGCCACTTTTCTCTTGTTTCCCTCCTGGAGAAACGTACTAATATGGGAGTTTCAGCATCGGCTTTGCCTTTCATCCTGTGCACTGTTTCGATTTCCTCATTGCTGGGAATGGGGAGTTCAAGTCTACCTGCAATTGAACTTATTATTGCCTTCAAGTCTTCGTTCTTGTTGTACTTGACACCGTGTATCTCCAAATTATTAAGCCTTGAATAGGATTCCAATCTATTCACCTCCATTTCCAGCTGAGAAAGCCTAGTGTCCTTTACAAGCAGTTGCGCCTCCAGATCAGTAGTTTTTTTCTTTAGCTCTTTTACGTCTTGCTTCTGTGATTCAAAATTTTCAAGCACTTCATCGTACTTAGCAGACAGTAAATCGAGCGATTCTTCCATGCACTGTATCGTTACTGCTTGCTTTTGCAGGCTTTCATTGGTGGTATCATGTTTAGCCAGTTGTTCCTCCTGTTTTTTTTCAAGTTCATCTAAACGGCGTAGGACAATGTCTAACTTTGACATGACGTCATTCAAAGAAGGTTGATCACAATCTGCCGTCGAGCTCCCACGGTTAGAGCCAGGCTCGCTTTCAGTGTTCGTCACACGTGTTTCACGTTTAGCGCACGTGGGACACAGCCAACTACATATGGCTTCTGCTGACATGCTTTTCAAGATAGTCTTTGTGACACCTGAACATTTTCCAGTGTGATAAGAGTTATCACAATCACTGCAGCGAAGACTCTGGCTATCAGGCGCAAGAGCTTTCAGGCACGCGAGGCAGTCACTTTTTAACATCCTGAACAGAAAGCTGTGCAGTCCGGCGGAGCAGAATTGATTTCACAGACAAAAACAAAAACAAAAAAAAAACTTACTAAGGCCGCTCTTACCTACGCAAGCGAAGAAACAGCGTTATGCCACGCTCACGTACTCCGCCGGACTGCACTCGTTGACAAGCTGCGGTGGCTTTTTAAGCTTCTTTGCCCAGTGTCGTCGGCCTGGATTGGTTGTCTCCTGGATGACGCACTTGTGCCGTGGCCCCTGTAGCCATGAGCGCTCACATGGAATCTTGTTCCATGCTATGATGATAACGGCGTCGATGATGGAAGCATCCGAAGCAGGAACACACCCACAAAGCAGGCAGACGGCAATCTGGTCCCTACGCAAGCGAAGAAACAGCGTTATGCCACGCTCACGTACTCCGCCGGACTGCACTCGTTGACAAGCTGCGGTGGCTTTTTAAGCTTCTTTGCCCAGTGTCGTCGGCCTGGATTGGTTGTCTCCTGGATGACGCACTTGTGCCGTGGCCCCTGTAGCCATGAGCGCTCACATGGAATGATTATGCCTAAGTACTTCTACTTGGTGACCTGAGTTACAGTTGTAGAATTGAGGGTGTAGTTAAATATTTGAGGCACCTTCTTCCTTGTGATACGCATAAATACCGTTTTTTTAGGGTTTAGTGACATTCCCCATTTCGTACACCAGGATGAAACATCATTTAAAGCAGTATTAAGCAGGGCTTGGTCCGAAACCGAACGTATTTCTTTAAATAGCATACAGTCATCAGCAAACAGATTAACCTTTACATTTTCATCAATGGCAGAAACTAAATCATTTATATACACCAAAAACAGTAGGGGACCCAACACACTCCCTTGCGGAACACCTGAGGTGACCTCAAGAGGAGGGGAACTAAAACCGTCAATCTCCACATACTGTTTTCTATGCCGTAAGTAAGCAGCAATCCATTTTATGAGTGGTGGAGGTACTCCTATTATTTTAAGTTTGAGTAGTAGTTCACTGTGCACAACCTTATCAAATGCTTTACTAAAATCGAGGTAAATGACGTCTACTTGTCCGGACTTATCTAGTATGGCACTAAAGGTATGGATAGCTGTGACTAATTGCGTAACAGTTGAAAATCCCTTTCTAAAACCATGCTGACATGGACTAAGCGCTGAATTTGTATTTAGAATCTGCATTATATGATTTGCAACCATGTGTTCAATGAGCTTACATGAAGAACAAGTTAAGGAGATAGGACGGTAGTTCCCCACCGAAAAACGGTCCCCGTTCTTGTGAATAGGCACGATTCTGGCTGTGAGCCAATCAGGAGGTAATGAAGCTAACATTAGTGATTCACGGAAGATTTTGCATAAGAAATTTGCTAGGGATTCTGCATAACGTCTTAAGAATGCATTTGTAATACCATCAGGACCAGTAGAACACTTTGGATCAAGTCTAAGAAGCATCTCCACGATGCCCTCATAAGATACCAAGATAACAGGCTCAAATGAGGAATTAGGAACAATGTTCAGATTATTAACATCATCGTCATCATCGTTAATGGAAACACAGAAAACACAGAATGGAAGCACTCCTTAAATTTCTTCGAGCAACTATTACAGACGAGTCGTGGGTGGTGGTGGTGGTGAAAACGTTTATTAATCATAGAGAGAGGTGTTGGGGGTCGTGACCTGAAGGGTCACGCCCATACAACCACTAGGTGGGATGCCTAGTCAGGCACACCATTGGCGTTTGCCGCAGCCCGGGCGCGCTGCGTTAAGGCCCTTTGGGCCTCGAGGGTGCAGCAACCGGACAGGGTCGCCTCCCAGTCCTCTCGGGTGGGGTTCGGGATAGGGGGTAGAGATGGGTTCTGCTGGCAGGCCCACACCATGTGGTAGGTGTCAGACACCTCCCCACAGTGTGAGCACCGCCCGTCGAATTTAGGATCTAAATGCTTTAGAATTGCCGGGCACAACATCGTGTTGGTGAGCAGGCGCAGGAGTACCCGCTCGTTGACCTTCCCCAGCCCTTTGCACGGGGTGGGAAGAGTTTGGTGCGTGGATTTGTAATAATCGCATATTTCCTTAAAAGTGTAAGTCGGATTGAAATGGAAGTCCTGGTCGGCGTCGGGTCCCGTGGGAAATGCCCGGAGAGAGAGCGCGCGGGCGGCGGCGTCGGCTGCCTCATTTCCGTGGACGCCTTGGTGACCTGGAGCCCAAACGATAGATAGGTGCGCGGGATCCGAGTCTCGGCTACAATTTTGGTAAATACGATAAGCTAGGTGAGTAACCCACCCTTGCGTGACGTTTCGACAAGCCCCTCGTGAGTCAGTGATTATGTATTTGGAGGAGGTGTCAGAGGCTGTCAAAGCGATGGCAACCTCTTCTGCGTGAATTGCTGACTGGGCCTTGAAAGTAAGGGCGTCTACTGTTTTACCCTCGTGGACGACCGCGGCCGTGTACCATCCCCTGGAGTCCGGGCCGGACGCGTCCACGTAGAAGACTACTGGTTTGCTCCGAAAATGGCGGTCCAAGGCTTCCGCCCGCGCCAGGCGCCTGCCATTATGATCCTCTTTGGACATATTGGTGGGGAGAGGCCGCACGTGGAGGGCGCGTCTCCAGTGTACGGGAAGGCGGCATCTCTCCTCTGTGAATTGAGTGTGCTGGATGTGTAGTCGGGCTAAAAGGCGGCGACCCGACCCTGTCTTTGTGAGACGAGTGTATTGGTTGTTGAGGTGGGCCTCCCGAAGCTCCCTAAAAAAGTTCACCATCCCCAGTGCCATAAGGCGGCTGGTAGAGGTAGAAATTGGGAGGTCCAGCGCTCGTTTCATGATTTTGCGGAGGATGACCTCGAGGGAATCCTCCTCCTGTTTCCGCAGGTGGAGGTAGGGAGTCGAATGCAAGATTCGACTGGTCACGAATGCGTTCGCCAGCCGCAAGGCGTCTTTGCATCGTAACCCACCGCGCTTGTTGGAAACCCGGCGGACCATGCGGCCCACCTGGTCCGCCACCTGCCGGAGCTTGGCGAGTGTTGTGTCGCAGCGTCGCTGGTTGTGTATGAAGAGTCCAAGGACTCTGATTTCCTTGGATTTCCGTGAAAAAATTTAGCCAGTGCCTTAGCTCTGGTTAAGCCTGGATATACAAGCTAAAGGGTTAAGTTAGGCTTGGTTTGACGTCAAGGTTGTCGCAGTTGGCGCCCAATGCACTGGGAGCATGACGGTAACGGTGGAGGCGTTGCGTTTCCTGACGCACTGTTCTTTTTACTGCGAAAGCAATACTACGCTAGGTTTCGAGCCTTCAGCGTGGTCCCGGTGGTAGTCACGTTTGACCTTTAGACGGCCTCCAGTTTGATGATGCGTGGAGGCGCTCGCGTCTGTGACGTCATACCGAGGTGAAATCTGAGCTACCAAGTCGGTTCGTCGGCGCGGTCCCAGCGGTAGCCACGGAGCGCCGCAGATCCCAGGCAGTAAGAGAGGGTACTGCGTTCATTTCGAGGAAAGGAAAGGCGTCTTACCAACTCTGTGGTTTAGTGAACACCTCAATAACATTTTAAGCTAATTCCGGCATTCATTGATGCGCTCTGACACAGACAGCGTTGTAGACTGCGTTGGTTTGGAGGAAAGGAAAGGCGCCTACCAACTCTGTGGCTTAGTGGACACCTCAATAGCACTTTAAAGGTGCCCTGCGACGTAGATAAAGCATGGGGTCTTTATTCTTTGTATGCAGAGTAAGGGACATTGTGAGTCCCGAACGCGCAGTGAGATCACCGAAATCATAATATTTGATATTTTAATCTTCGCAAGAAATGCTTGTTTCGAGCCGATGGTGTCGCAACGCGGCGGCCATTTGCGGCAGCGGAAATGAGGTGGCATCCAGATAGGGCGCTGCATTTCTCATTGGTTGGGCGTCCAGTTTGCATATTGTTCCTTTATACTTGCGAAATGAATCCAAAATATTATGTCTCTGAGCACTGAAAGCTTTTTGCATGCCACAAAAACTGGAAAGAAGCAGGGAAAGCGAACGAAAACTAACAAGAATGTGGCTAGGGGCGACACTTTCCATTCCGCTTCAAACCTTGGTGGCGGCTAGCGCTGTTCAAAAAACGTTGGCTCAAACTAGAAAGCGCGCGCGTCGAGACCGGCCGTGACCATACCAAGACGGCAGCGAAAAAAAAAGCCAGTCGACACAGTCGAGTTGGGAGGGGGGGGGGGGGGGGGGGAGGGGGGCTACTGCCCACAGCCTTCCACTCCGACTTAAAAAGGAACTTCGGGGAGCTTCCTTTGTTGTTAGTCACCCCTGCCCTGACTACGGCGTCGCGTACACGGGGGGCAGACGCCGTCAAAATGCTCGGCTGTCTACAGCCCCGACAAAGCAACAACTGCATGCACGCTTCCGCTGCGTGTGCGCTAGGTGCGGTTCTGATTGGTAGCGCCCAATCTCGGCACTGGGTGAGTGAAATGGGCGAGTGAAGTGCGTTTTAGTCTGAGCTTTTCATTTCGAATTTTCAGAGTGGAATAACTTTCGTTTGCATGTTCCGATTTCAATAATTGTTTTTGCTCTGGTCTCTGGAAAGCATGACGAATCGATTTAACGATATTAACTGGTACTGAGGAAATCAATTCCGGCGTTCATTGATGCGCTCTGACAGAGACAGCGTTGTAGACTGCGTTGGTTTGGAGGAAAGGAAAGGCGCATACCAACTCTGTGGCTTAGTGGACACCTCAATAGCACTTTAAGCTAATTACAGCGTTCATTGATGCGCTCTGACATAGACAGCGTTGTAGACTGCGTTGGTTTGGAGGAAAGGAAAGGCGCCTACCAACTCTGTGGCTTAGTGGACACCTCAATAGCACTTTAAGCTAATTCCAGCGTTCATTGATGCGCTCTGACATAGACAGCGTTGTAGACTTCGTTGGTTTGGAGGAAAGGAAAGGCGCCTACCAACTCTGTGGCTTAGTGGACACCTCAATAGCACTTTAAGCTAATTCCAGCGTTCATTGATGCGCTCTGACACAGACAGCGTTGTAGACTGCGTTGGTTTGGAGGAAAGGAAAGGCGCCTACCAACTCTGTGGCTTAGTGGACACCCCAATAGCACTTTAAGCTAATTCCGGCGTTCCGTGCAGCACTCAAGCTTGTATATTATGCAGACGTAGCAGGGCCATCGCCCACGGGATTTTACTCGGCCGCTGTCGTTCACCAGGAAATGCACGTTGATGGACTCTCCTTTCGAGCCCCGAATTCAATGCGGGCCGAGGAAGTAGCGATAGCGCTTGCTGCCGCCCACGCCAATTCGAGAATAATCATCACGGACTCCCGAAAAGCATGTGAACATTACTTGGCAGGGGAGATCTCCCCCTTAGCTGCTTGTATTCTACGACGGACTGCCACTGATCCAACACCCAAACGAATCATTTGGGCTCCTGGCCACCAGGGCTTACGAGGTAATGAGGCCGCTGACGCGGCTGCCCGAGCGCTTACTCACCGGGCTCCTCATCCCAGCTCTTCTGGCTCGGAGACTAACCAGCCGCTGCTGCGATTCAGGGAAATATCAACACATTATAGCGACAACCACCGCCTTTTCCCGGTCCCTGCAAAAGGGCTGAGTAAGACGGAGGAGCGAACTTTAAGGCGCCTGCAGACAGGTACTCTACTCTGTCCTGCAATAATAAAACATTACGATCCTAACACGGATGGGCGATGCCCACACTGTGGGGAGACCTGTGATATCTTCCACATGGTGTGGGCATGTACTCAAAATCCCCACCTCCCCCCTTCCCCTACCCCTTCCAGAGAGGCATGGGAGACTGCCCTCCTCAACTGCTCCTCGCTTGAGTCCCAAAGGGCTCTGGTGAAACGGGCGAGAGACGGGGCCTCGTCGTGCGGTGTCCCGGACTAGGGACGCCGACCATGTAGCGGGGCCACTCTGTGGCTCCCAAACTCTTTTTTACAATATAAGAGTTTTCACCACCACCACCACCCACCTTTCACTACTTTTGTCGCTAAAGTTGCTCGTAATTTGCTTTCGCAACCTTCCGGGCTTAACCAAACTAGCCTCTGCCAATTTTTTAATGTTATTTTTTCATTTATCTCTTATTCTTATTGTTTTTAATTATTTGATAATTTATATTTTCTTTTTCGTTTCAATTTTATTATCGTTTCTTTTTTGTTTGTCATATTTTAATGTTACATTTTATTTTTATATTTGTTCCTTTTCTTATTGTTATTGGTTTTTAATCTTCCTTCCCTTACTTTCATTGGTCTTTTATTTTTCTTTTTAATTTTTACTTTTTTATTCCTTTTATTTTATTTATGAAGCCCATGCATTCACTAGATGGGCCTTTATTCATGCTCAAACCTTGAGCCTTCGTGGCGGAGTGGTGGCGTCTGCCCTTCAAATGCCGAAGGGCCTGGTTCGATTTCCAGCCTCGACGCAGTTTCGTTTTTTTTTTGGTAGTGACGAGTCAGCGGCGACGGCTGATGCCACCTGTGCCGTGCGTGACGTCACTCGGTTTCGCGCATGCGCAGAAGTGGCAAATTTGGGCTCCGGCTCACGCGAAGCGCGGTGTTGACTAGCCTTCAAAAGCGCAAACTTGTTCACTGTACAAGCGAACACATTTCAATACATCCTTTGATGGCGCGTGCCAGTTCTGTGGGGAGGTGGCTGACACCTTCCACATGGTTTGGGCGTGTCAGTCAAACCCATCTATCACCCCCAACCCCAACCCCACCAGAGAGGACTGGGAGGCGGCCCTGCTCGGCTGTCAGGTCCTAAAGACCCAAAAGGCCTTGGTTCACCGGACGCGGGCGGCGTTGCTTGCCAATGGGGCCCCGGAATAGGGGCTCCACCTAGTATTGTTAGGGGAAAGGGCCAATAGGGCCTACCCCAATCACCTCTCTGTAAATATTTATTGCGTTATAAATGTTTTTCACCACCACCAACACATGGGCCGGCGAGCGCGCGATGGCCTACAAAGCGTGCCGTGCGCAGCTCGCACAATCGGCAGGCGAGGAGAATTGAGGAGGAAAGTGCGGGCGTGGAGGAGAGTGTCGCTACTTTCAGCGCCTCCCGCTCGTCTCGTTCGGGCGCAAGTGGGGCTTGCGGGGACGCAGGAATCACGCGGGGAGCAGCAAACAACGCAGCGCACATCCAAGGCGCGTTCGCCACGAAGCTTGCGGCTTGCTGCCCGTTCGTTCGGCGCGGAAGCTATGCTGGCGTTCGTGGCATCCGGTTTGTCGAGAACGATGTGCCGATGAACTACGACTGCAACCTGAATTTAAGTGAGAAAGGAATGAGAAGAGGAAAAAACAGGAGAAGGCGCTATCGCATCTACTCTTAAGGCGAAGCTTAAGCGCCTTCCAAATTTTTTTCACTGAAGTGCAAGTTTGCTGCACTAATTAGTTTAAAAATAAACTTTGAGCAGATTCGGAAGTGCATTGCTCTAAAGATTAAATCAATGACTGCATTTAATAACTTATGTATGCTTAGCCTCTAAAATTAAGTTTACTCAACATAGCCTACTGCGCTGAATATGAACGCTTTTATCACCTAGGAGGTTCCCTGGCAGTTTTTAGCGCAGTTGGTGTTTTTTTTGTTTTGAGATCCTGAACCGATTGGTCGCAACCCGGCGGAGACCTCAACAAACTTCAAATCTCCCTTTCGTGAATAAAAAGAGATTTGAATAAATAACTGCGTGGTGCTTAAACACATGTATTCTACATAAAACAATGGACGGCGGTCTGCGCGATGACAGTTTATCAGTCGCTAGGGAGAGAGACGAAACTTTATTATTATTGCGAAAGCAATACTGCTAGCGGTTTGTGCCTTCAGCGTGGCGCTGCGGCAGTTACCATTGACCTTTAGCTTGACGTCTGTTGTGACGTGACAGCAGCTGCGAAAAACCTGATCTGCAGCGAAAAAGACAGCACACCCTTGGACGATGCTCAGTTGTCGCCACCAATGCCAAGTCAGTCGGGGAATTGGTTTTCTACAGAATCACGTGATCTAGGTGAGCGTGCGTAATGCATGCTACGTATTTGCCGCTCTCACAGGGCAGATTAGCGTGGCAGGTGTAAGGTACAGCAGTGATTCATCGCGATGTAAAGCTATACAACTATACTGGAAGCCATTCACCGACACACACTCTTTAATGGCTCTGTGGGTATGACTTTCGGCTGTTAGTTCAAGGTAGTCGTTACGTCCCACCACCGGTGGCCGTATTTCTAT